>NW_005871073.1:4136582-4148085 GCF_000147115.1 Myotis lucifugus
ACTGCACATATTTTGAAGTAACAAAACAAAACGGGAACAAATACAATATTTGTATTTGCATGTGGCCTGTGGGCCGTAGTTTGAGGACCCCTGATCTGGACCCTTGTTGTATCTGACCTGCCTATTCTTAGCACTGATGCTGAACTTTGAACCAAACCAGACCCTTGTCCCCAGCCGACACCATGGTACTCATATTACCAGGTTTTTACATGTTCTTGGAAGCCCACTTCAAAACCATTATATCCGTATTGATTCCTTCCTCCAAGGAATTCCTGTATTTCTTACCTGAGACCATAGGTTAAGTGTACACATTAAAAAATTTTTGTAGTTAGTATATTGATGAGAGCCACTTGTTATCACTGCAAAGATCAGAAAATCTAAAACACTTGACTTTTTAAAAAAAAAAAAAACTCTAAGTAAGGCAGTACTTTGCCACAAGACATCAGGGAAGAAGTGATTTTCTTTATTTTTATATTAGTGATTTTCCTGATCATTCTCTTATCTCTTTACACATACACACACATACACACATGTAGACACGCACATACACAGACAGATTCAACTCATCTGCAGTTCTCGGCCTCAGTACCACTCCACTGAGCCGCCCAGGACCGCTGCAGATCGGACTGCTCAGGGCTCTCTGAGTGCCAAAGGGCCGATGGTAAATGCGTTAGGCCTTGCGGACCAGATGCTCTCCGTCCCAACGACTCAAGTCTGCCCTTAGTCCAGTGCAGCTAAGGCAGGGACAATACATAACATCATGGCTGTGCTCCAATGAAACTTTAGTTACAAAGACTGGCTTCACTGGGCAAGAATGGAAGTTTCACAATTTGGAGGGTGCACATGTGCTACCACTCCTTCCTTTATTTTCAACATATTTCAAAATATTGCAGTTTTTATGTTGCAGGATGTCAGCGATGTAATTAATTTTTATTTTTAAAAAAAAAACCTAATATCTAAATATTTTGAACTGTAAGCTTAGTGAGAGCTGTGCCAGGCCAGCACAGCCAAGGGTTCAGTGAACGGCGAAGGATTAAAGACAAGACAGACAAAGAAAATAAGCTGGCTCTAGGTGGATCTCCTGTGCCTGGCTGAGGCCACAGAGAGAGACCCAGACAGCAAGCTGATGCTTTACTTTATAGTCAGAGGTAAACAAGATAGTGGTCACCATAGTTACAATGTTCTTGTGAGTTTCACTTGTTTTGCCAGCACTTGCTGCACCTCCCACAGCCCATTAGCTACCCAGATAGGATCTAGGGAGCCCATAAGGTCAAACTTAATTATGCTAAGAGGGCTGTGCCCTCTAAACTGGGACTTGTTTGTGGCTTTGCCAACAGTCAGTATGAGGCTTAACCCTATAGCGCTCGCTACAGAGAGCACTGACTAATTCTGTCTTATTCACAATATTCTCCAGCCCAGCATTGAAGGGCTCGAGTATCTGTTGCTTCCCAACTAGGGGTGGCGAATATTTGCCCCATGGTAGACATTTAGCAATATACCTGAGGACTGGAGAAAGATTCAGTCACATGTTCTTTGCATTAACATGACAGGATAGTCCAAAACGTCTTTAGTGTCACTGTTGAGAAACCCTAATTTAAACTGAGGCTTTATAATATGTTTTTGGTTATAAGTGACAGAAAATTAAAGTATTGTTCCTAATTTGATGAATAAGCTGGGTTTTGTAGGGGACAAGCAAAAAACAATTTTATTCTTTTCATTATTGTCTCTGAAAAATCTCTGAGATTTTTGTCCTAGGACAAAATCTTACGCAAAGCCTTTGGCTTTTCCAATCATTGTCAAGTAATTAAAAAGTCTTGCAGTCATTTTCTAGTAATAAACAAATGTCCTTCCCTTCCCTAACACCCCAATATTAAAAAATCTGTCTAGTACAATGTCAAAAATCCCACAATATACAGTTCAAAAATTCTCTGCCATTCCCTCCCTATTGCCCCCGCCCCCACACCTTGCCTTGTTCTACCCTCTCCCTGGCTAGCTTTTCACTTGGCTTGAGATGAAGGACAAGCATCTACCTCCGCACCCCCATTGTGATACCTTGATTTGGATGTGGAGGTATTTGGCACTGAATTTGGGGGCCTCTGCCAAGAATCTCAGTTATCATCTGCTGACTCTCAGGTTAGAGTAAGAGTTTGGATGATTCTAGCTCAGGGTTCTAAAAAATGACACTACTGACATTTCGGTCTGAATAATTCTTTGTTGTGGGTTAGGGTTACTGTGCATAGCCTTTACCCACTACATGCCAATAGCATCTCCTCTCAGTGGAGACCAACAAAAATGTCTTCATACCTTAGCTAATGTCCCCCTGTGGGTAAAGCCCCCCTCCCCCCTGTTGAGAGTCACTGCTTTAGTTTAGGCTGTTGCTTCTCAAACTTTTTCAGATTATCAGATCAGATCATTCAGAAAATGATAATACACTAAGAATAACAAACAAGAATGCTTGTAATTAGAAGTTTTCAGTAGGGATCACTATCTGGGCATATCCGAAAACCCATCCCTGAAGCACATCATAGAGCTGAGACAAACTAGTTAAAAGACTATTGGGGCCGGGGAGTGGGGGAGATAAAGGAGATTTATTGTCTCGTGGACTCCAAGGAAGGATAGCTAGAACCAGGGACTTAAACATTACTAGGATTCCCTTATGATCGCTTCATTGCTCATTTCTTGAAATTGCCATCTTACAGTTTTCTCCAAGAGCAGAGTTCCTAATTTAAAAACCCTCAAACAATGCATTTATTGTCTTCACCAGGGCCATTCAGCAGGAGGATCAGGTCATGGAGGAACAGAGAAGCTCCAATGACAATTACGTGGATGGAAGAAATGGAAGTTTCCAAGAGAGAAAATAGACGCCAGGTCAACCTAATATCATAAAAAATTGATACTGGCTTAAAGGCTGCGTAAAAAGATTTTTGCTAGACCAGAGGAGGAAAGATTTTTGAAGCAGATGAAACAACATAGGTAAAGGCACCTCCGCAGAGACAACATGCCAACTCTGGAAACCTGTAAGGTTTCAGTATTACAAGAGCAGAGATTGAGGGCAGGGCGTCGGGGACAGGCTAGACAGAGAAGGCAGATCATGAGTGATCTTGTCTGCTAAGTAAACTTTTTCCTCTAGAGACCCAAAAAGAATTTTGAGAAAGGAAGCAACATTATAAGATTTATACTAGTGGCCTGGTGCATGAAATCATGCACATTAAAAGGGGATTAATTAGAGGAAATATTTTAATATTGCTATTTGCCCTTTCTCTATAATAGAAGTATAAGAGGTGAAAGAAAATTAGTAAAATGTATATGAAAATCTTCCTCCTGTCAGAGTCTGGGGCACACCACGGAACCCAGAGTCAAGTTCTCGCCCACCCACGTGCGCCTCAAAATCGTGAGAGACCCAGACCTGGCTGGCCCAGTGCCGGGAGGGGGGCACAGCCTCAGGTCCCCCATCAAGCCCCACTGGGCGGGGGGCACGGCCTGAGGTCCCCAGTCAAGCCCTATGTGGGTGGGTGGGGGGGCACAGCCTCAGGTCCCTGCTGATTGCTCATTAAGGCTTATTACAGGAACTTGGCCTCCACTGTGGGCGCAGCCATCTTTGTGGCAGACTGACGGTCAATTTGCATATTCCCTCTGTATTATATAAGATGTTATTTGGACAGCAAAAACTGGTGCGAATTATAAGCAGACTATTGCAGAATTCAGACAAGAGAAGGTAAGCGCCTAGCAGTGGAGATAGCTCTGAGAGGTACTTAAGAGATAAAGTCAGTAGACTGTCAACGATGGAAACTGGGAAGTTTCCTTTGTACAGTTCCTCTTTATTCTTACTTTGATGTGTGTGTGTGTGTGTGTGTGTGTGTGTGTGTGTGTGTGTGTGTGTATAGTTCCCTAGCATGTCTTTCCAACTCTAGTCTCAGTTGATTGCTATGCTTCTAAATACAACTTGTTCTAAAGCCCACATTCAATCTTGCAACTCTTCAATGACTCCTTGTTCCCCAGA
This sequence comes from Myotis lucifugus, assembly GCF_000147115.1. NCBI lineage: Eukaryota > Metazoa > Chordata > Mammalia > Chiroptera > Vespertilionidae > Myotis > Myotis lucifugus. The sequence continues at coordinate 4,140,583 of NW_005871073.1, forward strand.
GTGTTTATTGTTTTTTGTTTTTTTTCTTTTTCTCACCAGGGGCCTAAGATGAGACAAACAGGTTGCCTAGTGAGCAATATCTAAGGATCTTGCACTTGCCTGAACCAGAGAGCACCTCTTCAAATTGTGTACCCTAGGCACCTGCTTGCTTCATCCTAGTTCCTCAGAGCCTTAGTTTGACCCAAATTCACTCCTCCTACCTCATCTTTTGTTATGCCCAATCAAATACTTGTCCTTAAATTATTCTAATCTACAACCCATTTTCCTGAAAGGGAAACCATTTGCTCTCCTATTTAATGCTGCTTTCCCTAATCCTAATTCTAACCTTAAGGTTAGAATGCCCTTTTGAAAAAAAAGAAGATTAAAAAAAAAGAATAATTGCAGCTTGGTTTGAAATTTGTAATGTTTCTATCATTAATAAAGTTATGGCTTCTTGTGGGGTGAAAAAAATAATAAATTATACATTGCGATGTCATACAGTTGACCTTTGAAAAATATAGGGATTAGGGTTCCCAACCCCCATGCAGTTTAAAATTCAGGTATGACTTTTGATTCCCCAAGAACTTAACTACAGTCATTTCTCAATATCTGAGAGGGATTGGTTCCAGGACCTCCCCCCAGCCCGAACATCTGTGGGAATAGGGAACCCGCAGATGCTCAAGTCCCTTATAAAAATGCATAAAACAATGCATACAGACATGTCTCCACATTCATGATATCTCAATTGTGGATTGAAAATACTGTTGGTTGAATCCAGGGATGCAAAACCTGAGGACAAGGTGGACCAACTGCATTGAAAAACATCCACGTCTAAGTGTCAACTTGCAGTTCAAACTCATGTTGTTCAAGGATCAACTGCATTATACATTGCAATAATTTGTTCACGTTTCCATTCTTCTTACCCATCCTAGTATCCCAGTATTCAGCGTATGGCACAATGTAGGGAATGGACAAATCAATAAACCTGCTATTAAAAATATGAATGGATGTGAAAATATGAAAGAAATATAAAATATATTTTCTAATTTGGGGAGGCAGTAATGTTTTTATACTTTTCAAAATGTTCATTATTTAAGTATGTAGACAGCAGATGCATGCAGCTCTTTTCATTTTATTAAGTTTAGAAATAGCACATGTTTTTTCATGCTTTAGAAATGTTATTTCTAAAGGTGCAAAATAGGAAATCTTGTTTCTATGTTATTGTTCTTTATGTTAAAGTAAGTTCAGAATAAACTTATTTACCTAAGCTCTTACTAGAAAAACATCTATATTATTTACTATTTATTTTACTTTTTTATATAAATGCCTCCCAATGGAATGCATGCCTGTTATTGGAGCAACACAGCATTTTGACAACTACTGATGCAGCGCAGGGAGAACATCCTTTAGATCATTCTCTGGCCTCAGATCTCTAGCCTTTACTATTTTCATAATCTCTTTTAGCCTTGATTTTTTAACCTAAGAAGTGGCAATAGCCTGGCCAGTCTGGCTCAGTGGTTGAGCATTGACCTATGAACAAGGAGGTCACAGTTCGATTCCCAGTCAGGGCACATGCCTGGGTTTCGGGCTGGATCCCTAGTGTGGAGCATGCAGGAGGCAGTCAATCAATGATTCTCTCTCATCGTTGATGTTTCTATCTCTCTCTCCCTTTCCCTTCCTCTCTGAAATCACTAAAAATATATTTTTAAAAGAAATGGCAATAATAATTTTGGGGGGTAACAGCTTAATGGAGACATAACTCACATACTTTACAATTCACACATTTAAAGTATACAATTTAATATTTTACTATATTCACAGATTTGTACCACAGTCTAAAAAGTAGTCCCATACTCTTTAGCAGTCACCTCCATTTCTTTCCAACCCTTCTAGCCTGAGGCAATCACTAACCTATTTTCTATCTCAATAGATCTACTTATTCTGGATATTTCATATCAATACAATCATACAATATGTAATCTTCTATGACTAACTTTTTTACTTAGCATGTTTTTAGGTTTCATCCATTTTGTAGCCTGTACCAGTACTACACTTCTTTAGATGGTCAAATAAATTTCCATATATGAACATACCACATTTTTTTAAAATACATTTTATTGATTTTTTTTTACAGAGAGGAAGAGAGAGGGATAGTTAGAAACACTGATGAGAGAGAAACATCAATTCAGCTGCCTCCTGCACACTCCGTACTGAGGATGTGCCTGCAACCAAGGTATATGCCCTTGACCGGAATCAAACCTGGGACCCTTCAGTCCGAAGGCCTACGCTCTATCCACTGAGCCAAACCAGTTAGGGCAACATACCACATTTTATTTATCAATTCATTAGTTGACAAACATTTGGGTTGTTTTCACGTTTTAGCCATTATGAATAATGTTGCTATGCACATTCATATACAAGTTTTTATGTAGCTGTATGTTCTCATTTCTCTTGGGTATTATCTAGAAGAGGAATTGGATCATATATTTAACATTTTGAGGAACTGAATCTGCAATATCTGGATATGTGTATAGAATAGATGTTTTAAATTAGCATCTAGAACCATACTCTGAATAGTGGATACCTTGGTTAGCTTAGTTTTGACGTGTAGAAGAATCTTGTCAAATACTTTTGTGTGGGTGATGAAACAGAGATACAATAGCCAGTATAAGCCCTATGGCATTGTGTGGATTTGAAAGGAGACTCTAGGTTACTTCTGGGGACTCTGCCAGGTTTTAGCGGTTAATCAAAAAAGTAATTGGATATATGAATTACCTAAAAGAATTCATCTACTTAGGTGATGTAATTGTTTTTAACTTCTCAAAGTGCTAGATTTTGGTCAGGCTTAATGCTGTTACTTGATAAGTGCTGTTTCCACCAATAATTCATGAAGTACATTGACCATATATTGTCTCAGCTGGAGCGAACAGTGATCCTAAACATCCTAAATAAAATATTAAATACACCCAATCGGTGCAATTAAATCTGACTTTGGCACCTTCTGCCTGTAGGCCCACTCCAAAATGCTGGCTCTTTCCTTTCAGGGCCTCTCTATGGGCTCCTCAATGACTGCTCGCCTTGCTGGGGACCTCTCTCTGTTTCCTTTCCTAACAGTAGGAAAACTATTTGTGGCTATAACCACTGGTCCACTTAGCTTTGGGTTTGGAAATACAGCTTTTTAAGATAATTCAAGCCTGGCTACCTTTGGTGGCATTTACATGGCCCACAGGAAAACTTTTCTTGCAAAACTGCAAGTACGCGCCACTTCCACTGCAATCTTCTCTCTCTGTTCTGCCATCAGAGGCCTCTTCAAACAGTCTATTGGCTTTATACATATATACTTTTCCAGGTGACATAAACTAGGGCATAGAGGTCAAGTTGTCTGAGTTTCTTAAGGCTTCTTCGGTTGGCTTGGGTAGGGGTAGGATGGGATAAGCACTTCTCTCTCCCCTCTTGGGGAAGGGGAAGGAAAATGCACAGCACTCCAGAAAACTACTTCCTGGGCATTTTCATTCTCTAGTATTTTTTTTTATCAATTCTGCCATTTCATTCCCTGGAAGTTCATGAGGATGGAGGATTGCTAAATGGGCTTTGCATTCTCCTAGCATATTCTGGATGCTCTAGCATCCTTTTTTAGAAGGCACTTGGCATCTATTTTTCTCAACTACGGAGCTGCTGCCAAAAGACATGGAAAAAGTCCCACTTAAAATGTCATGTACCTTAAAAGTATTTGCCAAGATTGTTCTAAGTTTTTAACCATTTTATAGGTATAATTGAACCCTTTGACATTCTGGTAAAGCCTATGGACCCTCTTCTCAAAGTAATGTTTCTATATGCATAAGACAAAACATATATAATTACAAAGGAAACCAGTTATATGGAAACCAGAGGCCCAGTGCATGACATTTGTGCACTGGGGCCTGGCCGGTGCCCTCTCGCGATCTGGGACTCCAGGGAGCAGGCCTAAGCCGGCAGGCGGACATCCCCAGAGGGGTCCTTAGCGCTGCCTTGGAGGCAGGAGAGGTTCCCGCCACCGCTGCTGCACTTGCCAGCAGTAAGCACAGCTTCTGGTTGAGCGATGCTCCCTCTGTGGGAGCGCACTGACCACCAGGGGGCAGCTCCTACATTGAGCATCTGTCCGCTGGTGGTCAGTGCGCATCATAGCGACCAGACATTCAGCCATTTGGTCGATTTGCAAATTAGCCTTTTATTATATAGGATAGAGTTTTATCCTTGGAATCTATGGAGATACAAGTAATCCAAGTTAAAATTTTTCATAAGCATCTTAGTGCTTTATACTTATTACTAGGGGCCTGTTGCACGAGGATTCGTGCACGGGGTGGGGGGGTCCCTCAGCCCGACCTGCACCCTCTCCAATCTGGGAGCCCTCTCCAATCCGGGAGTTTCTGTCTGTCTTTGCAATCATATGAGTGAATTGTCTGAGACCCCCAACCCAGTTTGGTTTGTTGCTCGCAGAATAATAGAGGCAATTTTTTTTCTCTTTGCTTCATTGTTGGAGATTTCCTGGAAGTTTTAGGATATGTTCCCTTTAATTTTTCCTAGACACTCTGATTTTACTTATATCTCTCACTTTTGCTTTCTCTCCATCCCCCACCACAATAGTAACTTGCTTCAGGCTCACTTTGCTCTAGTGCAGTGGTTCTCAACCTTTTGGCCCTTTAAATACAGTTCCTCCTGTTGTGACCCAACCATAAAATTATTTTCGTTGCTACTTCATAACTGTAATGTTGCTACTGTTATGAATAGTAATGTAAATATCTGATATGCAGGATGGTCTTAGGTGACCCCTGTGAGAGGGTCGTTCAACCACCAAAGAGGTAGCAACTCACAGGTTTAGAACCGCTGCTCTAGTGTCTAGGATAGTGGTTCTCAACCTTCCTAATGCCGAGACCCTTTAATACAGTTCCTCATGTTGTGGTGACCCCCAATTTCATTGTTACAAATTGAATATAATTAAAGCATAGTGATTAATCACAAAAACAATATGTAATTATATATGTGTTTTCTGATGGCCTTAGGCGACCCCTGTGAAAGGGTTGTTCTACCCCCAAAGGGGTCGCGACCCACAGGTTGAGAATCACTGGTCTAGGAGATCCATCTGCCACCAGAACTACGATTCCCAGAATTCCTGCACTCTTGGTTTTCCCTTTCTGCTCTGTCTCCATCCCTTGGCCTCCCACTCTGCCAAGTCCTCCAAGCTGCCAGCTCTCCTGCTCTGCTCTCTGCCCAGTGGCTTGGGGGGCGTGGCTCCCTTGGTTGCTGGGAGCGACTGAGGGAGCCATGTTCCCCCACCTCTTAGGCTCTCCTGCTCTGCTCTCCGCCTGGCACCTGTGTATGCAAATTAACCTGCCATCTTTGTTGGGTTAATTTGCATACTCACTCCTGATTGGCTGGTGGACATTGCAGAGGTATGGTCAATTTACATGTTTCTCTTTTATTTTTTTATTTTTTTTGTTTCTCTTTTATTATATAGGATTACATTTATCTTCCCAACACACCAATGAGGAAGCTGAGGTTAAGTACCTTGCCTAAGAGCACATACTTAGTATGTAACAGAAAAAGTATTCAAATTCTGGCAGTCAGATCTACAGCATTGTTTTGACACTATGCATATAGAATCCTCCAAATTCATTAAAGGTTGATGTAGCAAGTACTTCCATATTAGGATGTAGAAACAACTAATATTACTCCATGAATTCTACTCCCTGGTTTGACGAGCATTGCATGGTGACTTTGGTTATCTGGTAGAGGAACAACCTTTAGAATTAATCCAAGCCCCATTTCCCCCTTCTGGGCCAGGGTATCAGAAGAATTCAAGTCCAAATAGGAGACTGTGTCCATCTGCAGCTGCATTCATGTGAAATATCATATCCTATGGTTTAAGCGGCTATTTGTTTGGTTTTCTTTTGCTTGTAGCTAACAGGATCCTGATATACCCAATCATGATTAAGACGGAATCTTCTGGCAACCCAGGAGATGGGAGGCTTGGAGCAAATTACATTGATCTAATGAATAAATAAAATATGGCATTTCTTACTCTCCTATTAAAGAGTAAAATTGGTACTCAGTGTATAATATCTCTCTCATAATGTTTGTTGGGGAAGTAAAGGGGATAATGTTCTTAGAAAAGTCGCTTTAAGTGGTAGTCATCATTGCTGCTCTTCCCATTAGACTGAATGTTTGGAAGTTGTGGGAAGTAGGGAGGAGGTAGAAGAGAAGGTGGAGGAATAAACAAAATAGTCTTACAAATTCCAGGTTCTTCAACTGTCAAGAGAACCATTTATGTTATAAATGTAAAATATTTCCACATAGAACTCAGTCTGGGCATTTTCACTTATTGTCTTAGTCACGTCACACATTGGTATTATCATTCTCCTTATTTTCCATTTTGACTACATGGGAATTTTGAAAACTGACAGAAAAAAATTGTTCATTTTAGGTCCTTAGATAGGAATAGTAACATTTGCTCTTGTGTTTTAACTATATTTACAGAATTATTTTGGCTTCTCACCACAATAATTTTAAATCTGCAGTTCTGATGGAATGTTTTGGCTTAGGACTGCACATAGAAACAGCATTTTGTTTTGTTGTCCTCCCCTCCAATGGTTTACTATGTATTAAACAGAACCTCAGAGCAGTGAACACCCTGCCTAACCCCTCAGAGTTGGCCATATTCACATATTATTTGGTAGTCTAATTCAGCAGGAAATGTGGAGAAAAGCTAAAGAGGAATTTAAATCAATAACTTTGCCCTAGCGGGTTTGGCTCAGTGGATAGAGCCTTGGCCTGCAGACCAAAGGGTCACAGGTTCAGTTCCGGTCAAGGGCACTTACATTGGTTGCAGGCTCCTCCCCTGTTAAATAATGACAATAACAAAAAATCAATAACTTCATTATCGATACAGGGTTGGAATGCCTGCTAATATTCATTAGTTTAGGGGCTGAGGGTCTATAGTAGTAGAAGTTCTTAATCTGGGATCTATGGATTGATTTGGGACATCTGAACTATATATATATAAATATAATATATATATATATATATAATCTCCCCCCCCAAAATGTATACACACTTTAACAGCTGATAACTCAATTTCTTTTCCTGATAGCTCAATTTTGAAAATGAAATGTATTTTAATAAACACTGCCTTTATAATTGTTCAAAGTGGGTATACATTTTTTGAGAACTCTATATGTATGTATATATGTATATGTATATAATTTTTTAAAAATACTGTATAAGTGTATGTGTTTATGTGCATTTTTCTGAGGGAGAGGCCCCATAGTTTTCATCAGATTCACAGAATGGTCCTAGTTCCACAAAAGGTTATGAACTACAATACTAGCTCTTTTTAAAAAAAAAAAAAATATATATATATATATTTCGTTGATTTTTTACAGAGAGGAAAAGAGAAGGATAGAGAGTTAGAAACATCGATGAGAGAGAAACATTTGATCAGCTGCCTCTTGCACACCCCCTACTGGGGATTGTGGCCCTTTAAACCAA
>NW_005871073.1:4148947-4233897 GCF_000147115.1 Myotis lucifugus
GCGGGGCAGCGCCCTGGAGCTGGGGGTTGGACAGCGCCCGGGAGCTGGGGGGGCAGCGCCCTGGAGTCGGGGGCGGGGGCAGCGCCCTGGAGCCGGGGGGTGGGGGGGCAGCGCCCTGGAGCTGGGGCAGCGCCCTGGACTGGGGCGGGGGGCGGGGGGCAGCGCCCTGGGGTGCGGTCCAAGGTTCTGCTTGAATGGCCGTGATGTGAGCAGGGAGGAGATTTTGGATGGGGAAGATGATGCTTTCTTTGAAGATGCTTTAGCATCCGGATTGTCCTGTCGGAGCCCTTCATTGAATAAAGTGGTTCAACATTTATTTTATGGAGGATGATTCCTAACAGATCTTTATTTTTTTTTTTTAATGTTATCATTGTGGCGACTAAGCATTTTTGCTGTGTACCTTCTCAAAGTTTGGTCGTACAGATTTATGCTTCACGTCAACATTTGGGGGGGTATTTCAGAGTTTTATTCTTTTTTGTTGTTGTTAATCTTCATCCGAGGATATTTTTTCTGTTAATTTTTAGGGAGAGTGGAAGAGAGAGAGAAAGACGGACAGAAACGTCGATGTGTTGCCTCCTGTACGCACCCCGACCAGGGCACAGTCGGGTGGAGCCTGCAACCAAGGTACGTGCCCTTCACTGGAATCAAACCCAGGACCCTTTGGTCCACAGGCGGAGGCTCTATCCACCGAACCAAACCGGCTAGTGCTCATTCTTTTTTAAAAATATATTTTTTATTGATTTCAGAGATGAAGGGAGGAGAGAGAGATAGAAACATCAATGATCAGAGAGAACCATTGGTGGGCTGCCTCCTGCACGTCCCCCCTACCCCCACTGGGGATTGAGCCCGCAACCTGGGCATGTGCCCTTGACCGGAATCGAACCCGGGACCCTTCAATCCGCAGCTCTATCCACTAAGCCAAACCAGCTATGCCAGAGTTTCATTCTTGCTTGGATTATAAAACCAAGTTGTAGAATAGAATTTTAGGATGTTTAAGAGGCAATCTCTATTTGTGACACTTATTTTTAACTCTCCAGTGTTTAGATTAGAGACAAGTGAGTAATATTACATAGTACAGTATTTTTTGTGATGATTTAGACTCTCTTTACAAATGTGCATAATCATGAAACTGTCTTCATGTTTATTTTAATACTTATGAAAGCAACTGAAATGGCTGGTTTTTAAAAGTTATTCAGTTATTAATGATTAAGTTTGGAATCACTTCCTCAGTGATTTTAAATGAAAAGTAATGAGGTAGTTAGAATGCAAGAGTACAGATTTGTCAGAATTCATTTGAGAAAACCCCTGCAGCAAATTGAAGTGTTTATTTTCTTTTCCCTCTGCTTAAAAATTTGGAACCCCCTATTATGGAAAAATTCACTTGGGGTGAATTACTCTCAGTATTTTTTTTTCTTCTTTTAAATCTTCATTGTTGAGAGTATTACAGATGTCTCCCCCTTACCCCCACTTTGACCATCTCCACCCGGTTCCCCCCTGTCCCAGGCCTTGACCACCCTGTTGTCGGTGTCCATTGGTAATGCCTATATGCGTATAAGATCTTTCTTTTATCTCTTCCTGCCCCCCATCCGCCTTCCCTCTGAGAATGGTCAGTCTGTTCCATTTCCATGCCTCTGATTCTATTTTACTCACCAGCTTAGTCTGTTCATTAAATTTCTTATTCGTTTATTTTGATTTTTAGATTCAATTGTTGATAGATACGTATTTATTGCCTTTTTATTCTTCTTATTTTTTATCTTTTTCTTCTTCTTCCTTGTCATAAAGAATACCCTTTAACATTTCATGTAATACTGGTTTGGTGGTGATGAACTCCTTTAGCTTTTTCTTGTCTGTGAAGCTCTTTATCTGACCTTCAATTCTAAATGATAGCTTTGCTGGGTAGAGTAATCTTGGTTGTAGGTTCTTGCTATTCATCACTTTGAATATTTCTTGCCATTCCCTTCTGGCCTGCATAATTTCTGTTGAGAAATCAGCTGACAGTCATATGGATGCTCCCCTGTAGGTAACTAACTGCTTTTCTCTTGCTGCTTTTAAGATTTTCTCTTTGTCGTTAGCCCTTGGCATTTTAATTATGATATGTCTTGGTGTGGTCCTCCTTGGGTTCCTTTTGTTTGGGACTCTGCACTTCCTATACTTATAAATCTGTTTCTTTCACCAGATAGAGGAAGTTTTCTCTCCTTATTTCTTCAAATAGGTTTCCAATATCTTGCTTTCTTTCTCTTCTCATCTGACACCTCCATAATGCAAATGTTGGTATGCTTGAAGTAGTCCCACCTTCATATTTTTTAACTCTTTTTTTCTTTTTGCTCTTCTGATTGGGTGTGTTTTGCTTCCTTATATTCCAAATCATTGATTTGATTCTCGGAATCCTCTATTCCGCCTTGAGTCCCTGTAAATTATTCTTTATTTCAGTTAGTGTATCCTTAATTTCTGACTGGTCCTTTTCCATGTCTTTGAAAGTCTCACCAAGATCCTTGAAGCTCTCATTGAGATCCTTGAGTAACCTTATAACCATTGTTTTGAACTCTGCGTTTGCTTGCTTCCATTTCTTTTGTGTCCTGTTTTCTTTGTGTCCACATTTTGGCTGCTTCCCTGTGTTATTTTCTATGTATTAGGTAGAGCTTCTATGTCTCCTGGAATTGGTAGAGTGGCCTTGTGTTGTAAATGTCCTGTAGGGCCCAGTGGTTCAGACTCCCTAGTTACCTGAGCTAGGCACTCTAGGTGCACCCCTGGTTGGGCTGTGTGCACAGTCTTGTTGTAGTTGAGCCTTGATTGCTGTTGGTGTCAGTTTGAGGGATTGACCTCCAGACCAATTGGCTGTGAGGACCAGCTGTGACTACAGTGGAAGAGCTGCTATCCAGAAGTCACCCCTATGGAGCAGAACTTGTTTCAGTGGGGCTTTGGTACTCACTGAATCTGCCTCTTGAATGTGTCTTTTGTGGATGTGTAGAGTTGTAATCTGGTATGGTCTTAAGCTGTCCACCTGGTGCACTGGCTCTGGAGCCTCCTGGGAGGTGCAAAGTCAGCCACTTCCTGGGACTAAAGGGCAGGAACTACAGAAAGGTCTGCAGATGGCTGCTACTTGTATTGGGCTTGGAAGTGCCCAGGTGAGGCCCAGCTGTGAAGCAAGGCAGGCTGGTGCTAGTGCTGGGTCTTGGGCCTTTTACTGATAGGTTTGGGGCATGCTGATGCCAGCTGCAGCTTGTTTGAGAGATTTTAGCAAAGTCTGAAGTCTGAGCCAGGCAGGTCTTTCATAAGGAAAAGCCACTACAAACAGCTTAAGTGGGGCTGCAAATTGGATGGGGTAGGATCTCAGGAAATCACTGATGGAAACTCAGATATGGCTGCCAGCCAGCTCTGCAGCAGGGGGAGGTCCCAGTGCAGGAACAATGACTCCTGCCAGCAATCCTTGTTTGTGCTTCATGGTTTCCTTTGTATTTCTCTATAATGTCTACATCACAGTTTTTTGTTTGTTTGTTTGTTTGTTTGTTTTTGTTAGGATAAATGTACTATACTTAAGATAGAACTAATTATCCTGAGCCTGAACATTGTAATTCTAATATGCGCGAGGGGGAATTAAATTTACATTGTGGCACTAATGGGGGATCGGGTGTTAGTAGTAGCAATAACCCATCCTAAACATATTACTGTGTTTGATGTGAAATGAAACTACTTAATCAGTAGTTTTAATGCTTGTCTGAAAAGGGGTGGGTATTAACAGAAGGGAGTAGTCTGCTGGAATCCAGAAAAAGAGAGCAGAAAAAATACCTGCAGAAATATAAAGGACTTAAAGAAAGTATAGCAAATAAGGTTTTATAGAGGGATGTTGGTAATTTGTTTTTTCTCTTTGGTAATGTTTATATAGCACTATCTAAGGAAAAGAAATGTTAAGTTTGGTAGGTGTACCAGAGACAGTCCCCTCAGGCTTTTTCTTGGCCTGGATAATATTCCTCAGGACCCATTAAATTTGTGCTTACCAGGCAGCATTTTTAATTAATTATTAATTCAGCTCCCTATAATATTTTATTTCAGAAATGGTATGTTTTTTAAAAAATATATATTTTATTGATTTTTTACAGAGAGAAAGGGAGAGGGAGAGGGATAGTGAGTTAGAAACATTGATGAGAGAGAAACATCGATTCAGCTGCCTCCTGCACACTCCCTACTAGGGATGTGCCCACAACCAAGATACATGCCCTTGACCAGAATCGAACTTGGGACCCTTCAGTCCGCAGGCCGACGCTCTATCCACTGAGCCAAGCCGGTCAGGGCAGAAAGGGTATGTTTTGATAGTGTACGTATTCTTTCACTAGATAGTATATATCCTTATTGTGAATGAATAAATTTGTAAACTAATTTATACAGCAATACTATGTGAATTTGTTTCGTATGTGTCCAGCTGAGTACAATGATAAAATTGAGTTTCTGTCTCTGTAAAACATAGACCCTGAACCATTATGTTTCAGTCAGGTTCTGCTACCTGTAAGGGTCTCTCTGAGTGTCAGCTGCTTCATCTGTAGACATCTGACTTTTCTTTCTTTGGTTTCTATAGAAATAGGCATTAAAACTATATCTAAATTTCATAGCATGTATATGGCACTTTTTTGAAGATCTTTAAAATGGGACAGTAGGATAATAAATGCCTGAGTTCTGAAGTTCAGTGACCGCCGAGGTTCCTTTCTAGCTGCAGGAATCATGATTCAAGCAGATTCCTTTCAATACCCACCATTACCCACCCCCACTGTTATTTGAAGGAAGTACATGGGAAGAGATAGATCTAAAGTATTATGTAAAAGCTGAAATGTTTATTTAACTGGAAGGAAAATTAACTACCTGAACTCAGAGTTCAAATTTAACTCATTTTCTTTTTGGCTGCTTTGGTGAATAATAAGTAAACATTCAGCTCAAGTAAATTTGGCTCACAATACTCTTTTCTTCAGGTAAATGTAATATCATGAATTATTAATATATTAATTTATTATATTGGTAGAGTAACCAGAAATCTTTGTGGTTTTTATGTTTCATTTAATGAAGATTAGAAGAGGAGTCATGTCAGAAGAAACAGTAAGCGAATCACAGTTTTCCTTGAAGACCACAGCACTAAGAGCGTTTGATCGCCCCCTGTCTTGGTACTATTCTCTTTCTCAGGTAAAAAAAAAATGAAACTAACATGAAGTTGAATAATAAGTTTACTGCTCAGAGCATATTTTGCTTTCAGTGTTTAAAATTTAGTTGAAGTTTTAAAAGGTTCAGTCAAAATATTTATTAAAGTAGTTTACAACTTAACTTGGTTTTATTTTGTGTTTTTGTTGTTGTTATCAAATTCATAACTCTTAAAAGGGGTTGTATTACTTTTGTTTAAATTCTTTATTGTTGAAAGTATTACATGTCTCCTTTTTCCCCCATTGACCTCTCCCTCCCGCCCCCCCAAACCGGCTCTGGCTCAGTGTTTAAAATTTAGTTGAAGTTTTAAAAGGTTCAGTCAAAATATTTATTAAAGTAGTTTACAACTTAACTTGGTTTTATTTTGTTTTTGTTGTTGTTACCAAATTCATAACTCTTAAAAGGGGTTGTATTACTTTTATTTAAATTCTTTATTGTTGAAAGTATTACATGTCTCCTTTTTCCCCCATTGACCTCTCCCTCCCGCCCCCCCAGCACATGTTCTCACCCTCCAACTGTCTGTGTCCATTGGTTATGCTTATATGCATGCATACAAGTCCTTTGGATGATCTCTTACCCCCCGTCCACCCCCGCCTCTCCTCCTTTCCTCTGAGGTTTGACGCTTCTGTGTCTGAGAAGGAGAGAGAGATAGAAACATCAATGATGAGGAAGAATCGATGATTGGCTGCTTCCTACATGCCCCCTGCTGGGGGGATCAAGCCCACAACCCTGGCATCTGCCCTTGACTGGAATTGAACCCAGGACCCTTTAGTCCGCAGGCTGACGCTCTATCCACTGAGACAAACCAGCTAGGGCTCTGTATCTATTTTGTTCATCAGTTTATATTGTTCATTATATTCCACAAATAAGTGAGATCCTGTGATATTTATCTTTGTCTGACTGGCTTATTTCGCTTAGCATAATGCTCTCCAGGTCCATCCATGCTGTTGCGAATGGTAAGAGTTCTTTTCTTTTTTATAGCAGCGTAGTATTCCATTGTGTAGATGCACCACAGTTTTCTTATCCACTCATCTGCTGATAGGCACTTAGGCTGTTTGCAAATCTTAGCCATTGTAAAATGTGCTGCTATGAACATAAGGGTGCATATATCCTTTCTGATTGGTATTTCTGATTTCTTGGGATATATTCCTAGAAGTGGGATTACTGGGTCAAATGGGAGTTCCATTTTTAATTTTTTTAGGAAACTCCATACTATTTTCCACAGTGGCTGTACCAGTCTGCATTCCCACCAGCAGTGTGTGGGGGCCCATTGGCTGGGCCAGCGGGGGCAGGGGCTGCGGGCGGTTGGCTGGCCAGCACCGCTCCCAATTGGAGTGTTGGGGGCCGATTGGGGGCCGGCCTTCGGGGGGGATGCTGATCGGGGCTTGGATCAGGCTGATTGGCTGCTGCAGTGCGTGTCATAGCCACCAGTCATTCTGATCGTTCCGCCATCTGGTCGCTGGGCTTTTATATATATAGATCTCTGTTCATTTTTTAGATTTTTATTAAGGTGAATTCCTAGAGATGAAAATATTGAGTGTGTTTGGTATTTTTTCTTTTATTTGTTTATATTATTATACTATTTAGATGACATTTTAAAAGACCAGCAAATGAAATAGTCATTTGCAACAACATGGATGGACCTTGAGAGTATTATGCTAAGTGAAATAGGTCAATCAGAAAAAGCTAAGAACCATATGATTTCGCTCATATAACTGAAACTCATGGACACAAACAGCAGGGTGGTGGTTGCCAGAAGGAAGGGGTGGAGGGTGAAGGGCGCCCTAATATATAGTGATGGGAGAAGATTTAACTTTGGGTGGTAGGCACACATGCAATATACGGATCTTCTAACATAGAAACCCACACCTGAAACCTGTATGATCATATTAACCAATGTCACCCCAATAAATTTAATTAAAAAATAATAAAGAACTTAAATGATTAAAATAAATAAATGAATGAAAAGATCAGCAACAAGACGTAGCAGCACCACTGTATGTAAAGCACTGTGCTAGATAGTTTAAGTACATTTACAAATTCATTTAATCCTTAAAATGATCCTAAAATATTATTATTATCATTATTATTATTATTATTATTAGTTGTTGTTGTTGTTAATCCTCAATGAGGATATTTTTCCCATTCCTTTTCAGAGAATAGAAGGAAGGGAGGGGAGGAGAGAGAGAAACATTGATGTGAGACACATCGACTGGTTGTTTCCCGCATGAACCCCAACCTGAACGGAGAGCAAACCCCCAACCCAGGTACGTGCCCTTGACCAGGAATTGAACTGAGACCCTTTGGTGCATGGGCTGACACTCTAACCACTGAGCAACAGTGGCGAGGATTGACTTTTTAAAAAAAAAATTATTACTATTTTTTTAATCTTCAGAAAATATTGAGAGAAACAGAGAGAGAGGGAGAGAGAGAGAGAGAGAGAGAGAGAGAGGAGAAACAACGACATTAGACACACTGATTGGTTGCCTTCCACATGCTCCTTGACTGGGGCCAGGGATTGAACCTACGTGCCCTTGACCGGGAATCAAACTGGGGATCCTTTGGTGTGCAGGCCAACACTAACCACTGAGATACACCAGCCAAGGCAGTAATATTATTTAAAATTTATTTTTTTAATAGCTAAGACATTTACGTATTTCAAAAATCAAAACCATATATATATATATATATATATATATATATATATATATATATATATATATATGGAGATGTTTTACTCTATCTCAATCCCTTCTACTTAATATCTTACAGGGTTTCTTTATTCAAATATCAGCAAAAGCAATTATGTATTCTTATTTTCTCCTCTTATAGAAGGTAGCAGACAGTAGCATACCTGTGTTTTTGTCTTTTTGTACACTTAAGTTATATCCTGGATATCTTTCCATGTTAATATATATGTAGATCTTCTTTTTCTTTTTTTATTCTTACAGCTACATAATGTCTCTGTACGTGGTGGGCCTTTGGGTTTCTGATCTTATATCGTTACAAAACAGTGTTGTAGTGAATAAGTGAATAAACTTGATATACTTAAATTCATACAGATATAGGTATAGGAAAAATTTTTAGACTTAGGATTTCTGGGTCAAAGAGTACATATATTTTTGAATTTTGATGGATAATACTAAATTGCCCTCCATAAGAATAGCATTGTTTTGTACTCCCCAAATGTTGGGATTTTTGCCAACTAATAGGTGAGAATGGTATTTCACCATAGTTTTAATTTTCATTTTTATTATATGTTATGTTGAGCATCTTTTCATAGATTTAAGAGCAATTTATATTAACTATGAACATTTTGAAGGTTTTTAAAAAATATTTTAAATTGATTTTTATTTTATTTTTTTATTTTATTTTTATTTTTTTATTATTTTTTTTAAATTGATTTTTAGAGAGAGAGGAAGGGAAAAGGAAAGAGAGAGAGAAACATCGATGTGAGAGTCGATCAGCTGCCTCCTGCATGTCTCCCCTTCCCCCCCCGCCCCCCCCACACACTTGCATTTGAGCCCGCAACCCCGCATGAGGCCCAACTGGGAATTGAACCAGCAACCTTTCTGTACATGGGATGATGCCCAACCAACTGAGCTACACTGGTCAGGGTGAAGTTTTATTTATTTATTTTTAACATTGGTAAATTCCCAGATTGGCTATACCAATCCATAATCTCACTAGTTAGTAATAGTTGACAATGCCTATTTATTTGCAGCCTAGAAATTAAAAAAAACTTTATTAGCATTTTATATTTCTTTTTTATGAAATATTTTTGTATCCTTTGCCATACTGGTTTTATTATACCACCTGCTTTTCAATCCTGGAAATACATTTATGAGGCTAGGACTATTGTCCAACTTGTTCCATGGGATATTTAAAAAAAATAATGTAAAGAATTATTGCAGATATATTCTTTACTCTCAGTCACGGTACTTAGTAAAGTTTTATTGGTACACAGCCATGCTCATTTGTTAATGTTTTATCTGTGATTGCTTTTGCATTAACAGCAGAGTTAAGTAGTTGCAGTAGAGATCGAATGTTCCACAAGCCTAAAATATTTACTACCTGACATTTACCAAAAAAGTTTGTTGATCCCTGTATTAAGAGAGCAGACTATAATTTGAATACCAAGAAAGGGCCAGGAAAAAAGGTCAGTCTTGTTGGACAGTTCAGTAGTATTAGAATTGGACTATTTATGAAAAAAAGAAATTTTTGTGTTCATTAGTTCAGCCTCCAAAAATTGACAATCCATGTTGAATGTGATTCAGTTATATAATTAACTAGAGGCCCGGTGCCTGGATTCGTGCACTGGTGGGGTCCCTCGGCCTGGCCTGCGGGGATCGGGCCGAAACCCATGCATATAAGATCTTTGGTTAATCTCTTCCCACCCTTCTCCCTCCCTCCTTCCCTCTGAGATTCATCAGTCTTTTCCATGTTTCCATGCTTGTTTCCATGCCCCCCTGGTGGTCAGTGTGTCATATGTACCAGTCAAATGGTCAAACGGTCAGACACTTAGCATATTAGCCTTTTATATATATAGATTATAATAATGTAGTATAATTTTATAATATAACATAGTAATAGTGAGATATGTCATTGTGACTGAAGTTATTTCAACACATGATACATAACCTGCATGGATTTAAACACATCTTGTCTTTTTGATTCATGTTCCAACACTGGAACTGTGTGATTGAGTAACTTTGGCAAGTTACTTAACCTCTTTAAAGCCAATTTTTATCTACAAAAGGAATGAAACCAGTGTCCAGCACATAGTAAAGATGAGTGAACATCCCAATAAATATTCACTCCTATTTTATTTCCCTGTTTTATTTATTTAAGGAATAATACATTTTCCAAGTATTTTTCTATCATTTAATGAATACATACTCTAAACAAAATACTTAAGTCTCTTTAGCTTCTGCAGTTTTCTTAAGGGTCATTTTGGTATATTACAATGTATCATGTTAATACAAACAAACTCT
Organism: Myotis lucifugus; assembly: GCF_000147115.1. Classification (NCBI taxonomy): domain Eukaryota; kingdom Metazoa; phylum Chordata; class Mammalia; order Chiroptera; family Vespertilionidae; genus Myotis; species Myotis lucifugus. The sequence goes on from NW_005871073.1 coordinate 4,159,123, forward strand.
GTTTTTCAGTTGGAAAAGGGTAAGTAGTTTAGTTGATTTTCCAAAATCAGAGTGGAGTGAGAGAGACTAGGAATTAACTAAACACTTAAAAATAAAAATCTGTCTAAATGCACTGTGGTATTCTGAATTGGTCCTGGAATAGAAAAGAACAATAGTGGGAAAACTGGTGAAAGTAGAATAGGGCTATAGCTCTTTTTTTTTTTTAAATTGATGAGAGAGAGAGAGAGAGAGAGAGAGAGAGAGAGAGAGAGAGAGAGATTGATTCGCTGCTCCACCCATCCATGCATTCATTGGTTGCTTCTTGTATGTGCCCTGATTGGGGACTGAACTGGAATCCTTGTTATATCAGGACGACACTCTAACCAACTGAGCTACCTGGCCAGGGCAAGGTCTATAGTTAATAATAATGTGCTAATGTTAATTTTTTAGTTTTGACAAGAGTACTATGGTTATGTAAGATATTAATATCAGAGAAAATCTGGTGATGTGGGAACTTTCTCTACTATCTTTGCAACTTTTCTGTAAATGTAAAGTTATTCCAAAATAAGATGTTTGTTACACTAAAATATTAAGAGCTCACATTTTTTGAATGCTGCTTGTGTGAGATACTACTTTATATATGTCATCTCCTTTTGTAACAACTGTATGAGGAAGATATTAATATCCCCATTTTCCAGAGTTTGCAGTTAGCATGTGACTTGTGGTATGTTCCAGTTGTCAGATTTATTCAAAATAAATGTGTTAAGCATTACTGTGTTTCAGTCAAGCTCCAAAGTGTTGAGCAAGATCTAGATGTAGTCCCTGCATTAACTAAGAGTTAGCTTAGAACCCTTCCACAAACAAACAAACAAACAAACAAACAAAAAAGGAAGAAAGAAAAGGTGTGTGGTAAGTACTGCGTTGGACTTAAAGGAATACATCAATTTAATTCTAGTGAGAAGTTTATGCTGTGTAAAGTGAAACAACGTTATTGGAGCAGAAGACTTGAATGTAACCAAATAACTATTCTGTTTCCAGAGAACATTGGATGAGGGAGGAAAACTTGGCAAGACCATTAAACAGTGGCATCAGGTTATGGAGCTGGGAGGATTGTGCAATATGAGCACAAGGAACAGGGTCTTATTCCTTTCTTTTTATTCTCAGCGTGTGGCCCATAAGTTGATGTTCAATGCATGTTGAATGAATAGGACACATGTCTAGTTTTCATTTTGTCTGGAGGTAAGAAAATGAGATGCTGTAGTTCCAGTGTTCCAGGCAATGGTATACAAGTATTTGACTTTCCTGGGGGGAGGGGGTGGAAGTAACAAATGAAAAGTGATAGGCAGGAGTAATATTAGAGACTTTCAAACCTTGTGTTGTCTAGATTACTTAGGATAAACATCTTTCTCTGGGAAATTTGCCTTATTTTTTGTCATGGAAAGGTTTCCTTTTTTCGTGAGATTAGGACTGTAAACTTTAATGGGAATTTTATGTAAAAATAATACATAAACATATAAATAGAATTTAGATTTTACTCCCAGCCAGCATGGCTCAGTGGGTGAGTGTTGACCTATGAACCAGGAGGTCATGGTTCGATTCCCAGTCGGGGCACATGCCCTGGTTGCGAGCTTGATTCCCAGTGTAGGGTATGCAGGAGACAGCCGACCAATCATTCTCTCTCATCATTGATGTTTCTATCTCTCTCTCCTTCCCCTTCCCTCTCTAAAGGTGTTCCACTATCATCAGGACTGATTCTACTAACATGACAAAAACTAGCCCCCTTATCCGTCTTATACACAATTTCACCTATTAATCTAAACCTCCTAATTATATCCTTATTATCAATTGCAATTGGAAGTTGAGGAGGATTAAATCAAATGCAATTATGTAAAATTATGGCTTATTCATCTGTTGCTCATATAGGATAAATAATTTCTATCTTAATTTATAATCCAACCATAACATTATTAAACCTATTTATTTATCTATAGCAGGGGTCCTCAAACTTTTTAAACAGGGGGCCAGTTCACTGTCCTTCAGACCGTTGGAGGGCCGGACTATAGTTTAAAAAAAAAAACTATGAACAAATTCCTATGCATACTGCACATATCTTATTTTGAAGTAAAAAAACAAAACGGGAACAAATACAATACTTGTATTTGCATGTGGCCCGCGGGCCATAGTTTGAGGACCCCTGATCTATAGTCGAATAACTACTACATTCATACTATTCATAATAAATGCATGAACCACAACAACCTCCTTGTTCCACATATGAAACAAGACACCACTAATTATCACATTTACTGAAGAAATTATAAACTGGCGTCGTATACTTAAAGAAAGGTTCTCACTACAAGAGCCCCAGCGTTTGCTGCATGGGAGGCAGTGGAAAGGTACTAGTTCCCCTCCCCCCCTTTTTTTTAAGTTTTGTTGTTTTTTACTTTAGGAGTAGGATATTCTTTTTAAAAAATATATTTTTTTATTAATTTCAGAGAGGAAGGGAGAGGGAGAGAGAGATAGAAACATCAATGATGAGAGAGAATCATTGATCAGCTGCCTCCCACACGCCCCGCACTGGGGATTGAGCCTGCAACCCAGGCATATGCCCCTGACCAGAATCAAACCCAAGACCCTTTATTCTACAGGCCGATGCTCTACCCCCCGAGCTAAGCCGGCTAGGGCTCTTTTGTGTTTTTTAAAATATATTTTTATTGGAGGAAGGGAGAGGGAGAGAGAAATAGAAACATCAATGATGAGAGAGGATCATTGACTGGCTGCCTCCTGCACACTCCCTACTGGAGATGGAGCCTGCAATCTGGGCATGTGCCCTGACCAGGAATCAAGAATCGAACGGTGACCTCCTGGTTCATAGGTTGATGCTCAACCACTGAACCGTGCCAGCCAGGGCAAGATTTGTATTTTCTGTATTCCCAGTGCTTCCTGATCAATGGAAGGCATTCCCTAAATGTTTATGGAATATAATTAGTACAATTAGATTTTATTTTAATTTTTATAGCACAGTGCTAGTACATTGTAAGATGCTGAGAATTTGTTGATTAATTCACAAATAAAATGGCTTATTCAGATGCTTTTAGAAATTGAGTTAATGTATGTTTGTCTAAATTTCTAGATGGTTAAAAAAATTGGTTCATTGAGAAGGTTTGATTTAATCATTCCAATAATGAAAAATCTTGCTATCATTCAGGCAGAAAATTCAGTTGCAGAATTAATCCTTAGTTGTTCAACAAATATTAATGAGGATGTATAATGTTATACTCCTCTTGATTCCTTGGGTAATGTTACTTACCTGAGAACTTCAGAGCAGTGGGTAAAAAATTACTACATTTTGTTTTTTTTGGTGGGAGGGTTGGTTCTAAAATTCAAATTGAGCTAGCTGCATTGAATGAATAAATATTACCTGGGTAGTATTTAATACTAGATTAGTTTAAGAATAATTTTAGTTTTTATGTCTTTATTTTAAGTGAACAAATAAAAGATGTTTTTCTCAACCTAACTGCATCTTTTCCAGATCAGGTTTTCACCAGTAGCTAAAAAGTTGATTGTGGTAACTGCAGTGACTGCCGTATCTGTAATTTTTCTGGCCCATCACTTTAAAAGAAGACGTGGGAAGAAGAAAGGAAAAATATTACCATGGGAACCAGAGCACCTCATACTTGAATACACTAAAAGAGCAGCGTCAGAAAAAGGTGTGTAGAAATAGCTAAATTAAGTCTACAAAAGAAATGTTATATGTAAATCATAATTGAATGCAATGATTTCAGTGGTTTAGTCTCCAAAATTTCCTTCCTTAATATTTAACTCACAAGTAATGCAGATTAATTTTAGACAAATTAGGAAATACAGATGAGCAAATAGAAGAAATTAAAACTATTGGAAACTTTGCTCCCCTGGAAATAACTACTGATAATATTTTGGCATATGTCTGTCCATTTATATTTCCTTTTAAATATCATATTGAGGGAAAAAAAAACCCCAAAAAGCAAATAAAGATAATATTGAGACATAAAATTTTATACAGTAGTCTCCCCTATCCATGGTTTTGCTTACTATAGTTTCAGTTACCTGCAGTCAACCATCAGAAAATATTAAATGGAAAGTTCCAGAAATAAATAATTCATAAGTTTTAAATTGTGTGCCGATCTGAGTAGTGTGATGAAATTGTACGCTGTCCTGCTTCATCTGGCCTGGGACAGAATCATCCATTTGTCCTCCACATCCACGCTATATATGCTACCCACCTTTTAATCACCTGGTAGCCATTTCACTTATCACATTGACTGTCACGGTATCAGAGTGCTTGTGTTCAAGTAACCCTTATTTTACTTAATAATCACCCCAAAGCACAAGAGTAATGGTTTGACAATTTGCATGTGCCAAAGGGAAACCATGAAGTATGTATGTATAGGAAAAAACAGTGTGTATACATATATCTATATATATAGTTCAGTACTATTTGTGTTTTAAGGCATCCACTGTGCATCTTGTAATGTATTCCTGACAGATAAGGTGGGGGGGTGGGGGTGCGTTACTGTATTATGTACAAGAAAATGATTTATATATTTTTTTATTTATATTTTTATTGATTTCAGAGAGGAAGGGAGAGGGAGAGAGAGATAGAAACATCAATGATGAAAGAGTATTATTGATTAGCTGCCTCCTGCACACCCCCTGCTGGGGATTGAGCCGTCAGTCAACCCGGGCATGTGCCCTTGACTGGAATTGAACTGGGACCCTTCAGTCCTCAGGCCGATGCTCTATCCACTGAGCCAAATCAGTCAGGGATGATTTATATATTTTAGGTAAAATTCAGATCATACCTTTTGTAGTATGATCTTAAAATATTTAACAGTATGTAAGAATGTCCTTCCAGGTCAATAAATATATATCTGTGCCATAATTTAAATTTTTATTTACTTATTAATTTTCAGTATTATAAAAAATAATTCACATATGTGCTCTCACTTTTAATATGTACTGTGTTAAATTTGTATAAATAAACCCTTATTTATTTAACCAGTGCCCCATTATTCACTTTAGGATGTTTTTCTTGCTATGTATACACTTGCTGACTATTTCCTTAGTATATAAAGTTCTAGTATTAGAATACCTTTAAAGGATATGTAGTTTCTGTTAGTGATATAGTACATATTATTAAATTGTGTCAATGAAAATAATTTCTCAAGCATGCTGGATTTCTTATTTTCTTAATTTTTAAATTATTTTTAGGTTTATGATTTAGTGTATCATATGCTTTTGTGATTCATTTGCACAGCAAATAATTAACAAATGACTATTTTGTACCAAGTCCAGTGAACATTACAACAATAATGATGGCTCTTACTAAGATTTTATTAGATTTCAGGTACAGTGCTAAATGCTATATATTCACCGTGTTAATCTTTATAGAAATCTTATGAATTTGGACTATAATTTATGTTATTGTTCCAATTTTACACATAAAGAAAATTGAGATATGGTAAATGACTTGCTTAAGTTCATATAACTAATAAATGCCAGCATTTGAATAGAAGAGTATCTGAGGTACTGCATTAAGATAATCTAAGGCATAATATCTTCCCTAAACGAATGGATAGATGGTTAAGGGCATCAGCTGTATAAAAAAAAATAATCACAGTGTAATGTGATATGGATAAGGTTTATGTGTAATTCAGGAAGGGAAATGCTTATATTGTTAAATTTATAATTTAAAGGTTCATAGTTGTATTTTTAAAAAAATCCTCACCCCAGGATATGTTTTTATTGATTTTTTTAATATATATTTTTTATTTCAGAGAGGAAAGGGGAGAGAGAGAGATAGAAACATCAATGCTGAGAGAGAATCATGGATTGGCTGCCTCTTGCATGCCCCCCATTAGGGATCGAGCTTGCAACCCGGACATATGCCCTTGACCCGAATCGAACCTGGGACCCTCCAGTCCGCAGGCCAACACTCCATCCCCTGAGCCACATCGGTTAGGGCTTTATTGATTAAAAAAAAACAATTTTTTTTTATTGGTTTCAGAAAGGAAGGAAGAGGGAGAGAGAGAGAGAAACATCAGTGATGAGAGAGAATCATTGATTGGCTGCCTCCTGCACACCCCCTACTGGGGAATCAAGCCCACAACCCAGGCATGTGCCCTGATTAGGAATCTAACCGTGACCTCCTGGTTCATGAGTAGATGCTCAACCAGCTGAGTCACCCGGCCAGGGGAGGTTCAGAGTTTTCAATATTTTTATATTAATTACATTAGATCATCAAATACCACCCTAATTAATTAGATGAATGTTTTATTCTTCATTTAAGAATCATATTTTAGCAATATTAAAAACATTGTATAAAGATGTAGGTTTTAATAATGGTGTACATTTAATATTTATACAATTGAGTGAAATATGTTTTAAGATCAGCTTTGTGAATTAATATAACATAAACTTTGAAATTTTACCTGAAATTTATCATTGGACTTACTTATGATACTTTTAATATTTATGTTTGTTTGGTAGGTTCAAGTTGTTCCAGTAGTAGACAGAATTTGACATTATCTTTAAGTTCTGTCAAAGACAAAGGATCTCAGTCTTGTAACTATGCTAATGGAGGACTTTTCAGTAAATACTCAGGTTCTGCACAGAGTTTGGCCTCTGTAAGTAAAGAAGAAAATTAATTATTATTTTAAGATTATCTATTGGTTTAAATGTTATACAATTACAGTAGTTCTTAATATGGAAAGAACCTTAAAAAAATCTGATTGAGCCTGTTTTCTTCAGGCAAATGAAATTATCCTTTTGCTAAATATTTAGCCAGTTTGCTTCCAGGTTTTTTGAGTAAGTGATGTGGTCCCATGGGGTCCTATAAAAATGGTGGTGATATGGAAATGTTGCTTCAAAGCTACATGTTCTGCAAAAAGCTGGAAGATGCATCCAGACTTTGTACTAGGTCACAAAACTCACTTGATGAGCCTGCTTAGGTAAAAATGTTTGATTCGCTGTAGCCAAGTATGGAGTTCCTCACCTCTGTCTTCCGAGTATTATTATAGAAGTAGAGGCCCAGTGCATGAAATTCGTGCACTGGGGGGTGTCCCTCAGCCTGACCTGTGCCCTCTTGCAGTCCGGAAGCCTTCAGGGGATGTCTGACTGACGGCTTAGGCCTGCTCCCCAAAGGCAGCAGGCCTAAGCCGGCAGTCAGACATCCTTAGTGCTGCCGCGGAGGTGGGAGAGGTTCCCGTCACCACCGCTGCGCTAGCCAGCTGTGAGCCGTGTGGAAGCACACTGACCACCAGGGGTCAGCTCCTGTGTTGAGTGTCTGCCCCCTGGTGGTCAATACACATCATAGTGACTGGTCGGTCTGTTTGGTCAATTTGCATATTAGCCTTTTATTATATAGGATTGATTAACAAGTGAGGAATGAAGTTACTGTTTGTTTAACTCTAATATAGTTTAAAATTATTTTTAAAAATAGGTAGTATATGCATTTGTTAAATAAAGAAGCAAGAAATGTACAGTGAAAGATGTGTTCCTGATCCTCAATTTCCCCCCTTGAGACAAGCTGACATTTTCTTATGTATAATCTTTCAGGGAATGCATGCCTCTACCATCATATATATTCATTTATTTTTTATTTTTTGTATTGATTTCAGAGAGTGGAAGGGAGAGAGAGAGAGAGAGAGAGAGAGAGAGAGAAACATCGATTGGCTGTCTCTTGCATGCTCCTTACTAGGGATAGAGCCGTCAACTCTGGCATGTGCCCTGATGGGGAATCAAACCTGTGACACCTCCTGGTGCATAGAATGACGCTCAACCAACAGCCACACCAGCTGGGCTCATGTGTATTCATTAAAAAAATAACTTACAGTACACAATATTTTGTTCTGTATATTCTATATTTTGTTAGAATATATAGCTGCCCCATTCTTTTTTTTCCAAGGTATTTTTTTTTTCAGTTTTTTTTTTTTATTTCAAGAAAAACGATTTTAAATATAATAATGTTACATGTAATAAACATCAATATCTCAAAAGAAATGATTTTAAATATGATAATGTTACGTGCAATAAACACCAATTATTCAAGAAAAATGACCTTACATGTAATATTACATGCAATAAAAAATATTTCAAGGATAAAAGGATTTTAAGTATAATAATATTACCAAAACTGTACTAACATAGTATGATATCACAAAAGTTGTAGAAAATATTAAATATCTGCAAATAACAGGATTACTTTTATTATATTCTAGAATATTTTTCCCCCTCTGGCTCTATTTTTGTTCATCAGTTTATGTTGTTCATTATTTTCCACAAATGAGTGAGATCATATGATATTTATCTTTCTCTGACTTGCTTCTTTCGCTTAGCATGATGCTTTTAAAGTCTATTTTGTTGGATATGAGTATTGCTACTCCAGCTTTTTTTTCTTTTCCATTTGCATGGAAATTTTTTTTCCATCCCTTCACTTTCATCCTGTGTGTGTCTTTTGTTTTGAGGTGGATCTCTTGTAGACAGAATATAGTTGGGTCATGTTTTTGTATCCATTCAGCTACCCTACATCTTTTGGTTGGAGCACTTAATCCATTTACACTTAGGGCTATTATTGAGAGGTACTTATTTATAGCCATTTTAATTCTGTATGGCTAGGTTTCTCTCTCTGTTTCTTCTTCTCAGCAATCCCTTACAGCAATCCCTTTAGCATTTCTTATAATGCTGGCTTAGTGGTGATGAACTCCTTTAGCCTTTTTTTGTTGTTGTTTGGGAAGCTCTTTATTTGACCATCTATTTTGAATGATAGCCTTGCTGGATAGAGTAATCTTGGTCTCAGATCCTTGCTTTCTGTTACCTTGAGTAATTCATGCCATCCCCTTCTGGCCTGTGGAGTTTCTGATGAGAAATCAGGTGTCAGCCTTATGGGAGCTCCTTTGTAGGTAACAGTTTTCTTTTCTCTTGCTGCCTTTAAGATTCTCTCTTTGTCTTTAATTTTTGGCATTTTAATTATGATGTGTCTGGGCGTGGGTCTGTTTGGGTTCTTCTTGTTTGGGGTTTTCTCTGCCTCCTGAACTTGTTACTTTTTCCTTTACCAGGTTAGGGAAGTTTTCTACCATTATTTCTTCAAACACCTTCTCTATTCCTTTCTCCCTTTCTGCCTCTTCTGCACACCTAGTATTCTAATATTGTTATGTTTCACATTGTCCCACAGCTCCTTTAAGCTGTCCTCTTGTTTTTAAATTGTTTTTCTTTTTGGTTCTCTAATTGAGTGTTATTTTCAACTCTGTCTTCTAATTCACTGGTTCGATCCTCAGCTTCCCCTAATCTGCTGTGTATTCCTTCCAATGTGTTCTTTATTTGTGTTATGTCATTCTTTATCTCTGACTGTTCTTTTTTCAGAGTTACTATATCCTTTTTCATACTGTTGAGCATTTTAAACATCATTATTATGAACTCTGTTTCAGATAAATTTCTTATCTTTGCTTCATTTGTCTCTTCTTCTGGAGAATTCCCTAGTTCTTTCATTTGGAGATTGTTTCTTTGTTTCCTCATTTTGGTTGTCTGTTTGGGTTTGTGACTATGTTTTAGGTAGATCCTCTTCACCTCTCAATCTCTGGTGCAGGACAGTGTTAAAGGCTGTTTCTAATTGGATCAGTCAAAGACTCAAAGCCTCCAGAGACCACCTCTGTCTACAGACTAATAGGATTCCCACTTGAATTGCTCCCAGGCAATTGTCCTCAAGTGTGGCGAGTTTTTTCAACAGGGTGGGGCAGTTGCTTCTGCCTGGAGGCTAATTGTTACTTTAAATCTCTTAAGTGGCCTCAGGGCAAGGTATTTTCCAATAGGGTGTGTAGACTGTCTTCCCCCCAGGCAAGGCAAATGTCTATGTGGGAAAGATGTCCTCTACTGTGTGAGGGAATGACTCAGCCCAGGAAACTTAGGGTGTCTGCTTTCTGATCTCTATCCCCGAGTCCCCAATCCTGGCTTCTGCTCTTACAGCTTCAGTCCACTTCACCCTCCCTCTGCGGGAGCACAAGGTGGGTGGCTCCACAGGGAATTTTTGTGCATTGCCCCTTTAAGAGGGTGCCCGAACTTTCAGCTGCCACTCCCTGGCAGACAGCACCCCACTGCTTTCCACAGCTTGATGTTATGTGGATACCTTCCTCAGTTTGGTGCTCTCTGCTGGGGAGTCCAGCTTCGGGGTTAGATCCCAGAGTTCTCAGTGTCACTGTCACCCTCCCACAGCGGAGATATCTCTCCAGGACTTCAGTTGCCGTCTGTGGGTGCTCAGCCAGCCCTTTTGTGCCTCCACCCCTCCTACCAGTCTCTATGCGATCTCCACCTTCGATCCTTGGGTGTCAGGATTCTCTCCTGTGAGTTTTCCATTGATTATTCAGGAAGCCTTTCCATATTTCAGTTGTAATTCTAGCCTGTTCCTGGGAGCATGTCTGTGCAGCCATTTTTAATCCATTTTATTTTATCTGCCCTATTCTTAAATATAACAAATTTTTAAAGGCTATTCTATGGCAGGAACAACTAGATCAAAGGCCTGCAAACTTTCAGTTCATCTGTGAAATTGAGCAGGATAATGAAGTACATATATGGCCATGCTATAATTTGGACTTCTGTGTCAGAGAAGTGCCTCTGTTTTGAATTTTCTCTACTGGAAGTTGAAGCTGTTCTTGACAAGTAGTTAGAAAAAGGGAATCTCATGATAATACTGTGAATAACAAGACTTTAGAATCACTTGACTATACTTGCCTCAGTGACCTAGGGAGGCCCCTACCAGCTCTGTGAACCCAGATTTCTGCCCTTTAAAGAATGCCTAAATCAGGGTCATGACAATGGGAGCAGGATGGAGGGGATAGGGCCTACAAAACTTGGTAACTGAATATGAGAGGTGGGGGGTGGGGGTGGGGGGAGAGGTTAAAGATGACTTTTTGTTTTCTATTTGAGAAATTATGGGGATGGAAGTTCGTACTACTAGTAAATTTAGGAGGAAGAGGAGTTTTTGTTGTACTTTTAAAAAATATATATTTTATTGATTATTTTACAGAGAGGAAGGGAGAGGGATAGAGAGTTAGAAACATTGATGAGAGAGAAACATCGATCAGCTGCCTCCTGCACACTCCCCACTGGGGACGTGCCCGCAACCAAGGTATATGCCCTTGACCAGACTTGAACCTGGGACCCTTGAGTCCGCAGGCCGATGCTCCATCCACTGAGCCAAACCTGTCAGGGTTTGTTGTACTTTTTTGATATAATGTTTGAGATGCCAGCAGAAGAGCCGGGTGGAGTCACCAGATAGGCAGATGGAAATGTGGGTTTAGATTTCTCAAAAGAGGACAGATTTGGAGTTATAGATTTGGAAGTTATCTGTACAGAGGTGACTGAAATTATTGGCTCAGTGAAACTTGTTAGAGAAGGGAAGCGGGTAGAGACTTTTTAATTTTAGTTATCAATTAGTGAATGAGCATTGTGATAAATTTTAAATGGAAAATAAGCTATTGTAAAAAAATTATATAAACAGAGGCACTTTAAAATGGAGTCAGAATTGCTATCCCAGAGAAACTGCCGTGCAAGTCTTATTGTACCTCAAATCTTTGGAATGTAAAACCAGGGTAAAATAACTTTTTTACTAGGCCTAAAGTAGCATTTTACCCCAAAAACTGCAAAAGATAACAAAAAATCAGAAATATTATGACTGCCAGATGGAAAATGAAAAACATGGTTTAGAATTAGCATCACTATTTTAGTTTATCTGCACTTACAGAAATGCCTTCCTTCATTGAGTAGTTGGCCCCCTTTTCTCCCTCATAAATACCCCTTGCCTTTCTTTCCTACTCAGAACACTTAGAGGACTTCTGCCTGAATCAGTGCTGCCTGAGTAGCTATTTTTATGGATCTCTAATAAATGCTTGTTGCCTCAAATCAAAGTAGGTGTGGATAAAATTTATAAGTAAATACTTAATAAGCCAATGAACTATAAAAAACTGCTTGATTTTTGGTGAAAATAACTGATTTATGTTAAAAATATTGTTCTACTTGTGTATTTTTGAACAAATAAAGACTCAGAATTTTTAGGGTCTTAATAACTCCGAAATTTGATTAAATATAATCAGATTTATTTCTTCAAGTAGAAATAATATGGATTGTTTTGCCAGAAATAGGATTTATATAAATAATTTATAAATATAAAAAAGTTACAAAATACTATTAAAAAAGAGATTTTGAAGTAACTTTTGTCCATCTTAATTTTAGGTCCAGAGTGTCAATTCTTGTCATAGCTGTGCTTGTGGCAATTCTAATTCCTGGGACAAAACAGATGAAGATGATATTAAACTTGTTAACATTCCTGTGACTACTCCTGAGAACTTATACTTGATGGGTAGGAATAACACAATAAAGTTTTAAGATATACTTATTTAATATGAAACTAAAGAACTTCTTTCTAAGGGAAGCAACTATAATTTTAAAATGTTCTTATATCTACTGAATCTAGTGTATATAACACAATCTATTGTATTAGTTTCCTGAGGGTGCTGTAACAAATTACCAGTTGGTGGCTTATAACAGCAGAAATTTATTATTTCAGAGTCCTTGAGGCGAGAAGTCTGAAATCTTTATCATTGGGCTGAAATCAAGGTGTCAGTAGGGCCATGCTCCCTCTGGAGGCTTAGGAGAGAATCTGTTTCTTGTCTCTTCTAGTTTCGCAGTGGTTCTCAACCTTCCTAATGCCGCAACCCTTTAATACAGCTCCTCATGTTGTGGTGACCCCCAACCATAAAATTATTTTCGTTGCTACTTCATAACTAATTTTGCTACTGTTATGAATCGTAATGTAAATATCTGATATACAGGATGTATTTTCAGGGGTCGCGACCCACAGGTTGAGAACCGCTGTTAGTGGCTTCTGGCTTGTGGCCTCCTGATTTAACTTCCTGCCTTTCTCTTCATTTACCTTTGTACCTAGCTATCATTGGTTTTCTTCTATCCAGAGAAGATTTTAGATAGAAAGAGGCCTGTGTTTTACATCTCTTGGCTTGATCACGAGCATGTCTAGAAAGTCTCACTGGATCTCAGAAAGAGAACCAGAGAATGCTTTTCACTTTTTCTCTACTCTATTTCAGGCTATATTCCTTTTGATGAAAGGAAATTCATATTAATTAATAATAATAAAAAAAAAACCCAAAACCCTTGATGTAGCTAGCTCCCAGGCAATGAGCAGTAAAGGGGATGGTGACTTGTCAGGACTGTGTGCCTCTGAGTGCACTCTGATCATCTCCAGTAGTATCACAGTAGGTACTCCTGCCTGTGGGGAAAGGTGTAAGAGTAGTTCTTTTGCCACCTTTTCCAAAGGTCTTCAGAGCATTAAGCTCACTATGCTTCTAGATAACTCTATGTCTAGTAAAACTACCTCACAGCTTCTCTTGGAATATTGAAAAGAAATAGAGCAAAACTTGAGAAGCGGGTAGGAGTCTGAGTATCATAGAATCAGGATTGATAAGAGCCCTATGGATCACCTGATAGCTTCTTATAAATAGTTTCTTTTACTTATTTATCAGTTTTCATTTTAACTTAGGGGTTATTTTGAAAGATAGTTGTGTGACTATAAAAATTTGCCATTGTTGGACTTTGGATGAATTCAAGATATTATTCTAGAAAAATCCTAAGCACCATATACATTTGAGTTACATTTTTAAATGTCATTTCTCTCTTATTTTTGGTTGACTGGAACTACTGGAATACATTGGGAAATTAAGATTATACTATGAAATGATGTGAGCATAAAATTATTCTTTAGTGCCGAAATTACTGTCAGAATGTTTGCCATTGATGATAACAATATCAAAAACACTTGAGATCCCAGATGATTTATTTTGGCATTGGTTTTGCTTACTTACAATTGTTCTGTTGTTAATTTTTAGGTATGGAATTATTTGAAGAGGCATTGCGTCGATGGGAACAAGCTCTAACCTTTCGAAATAGACAGGCTGAAGATGAAGCCTGTAGCTCCATTAAATTGGGTGCAGGAGATGCCATTGCTGAAGAAAGTGTAGATGTAAGTTAAGGGTGATTTATCTGAGAGTGGTCTTCATAGTATTGGAGGAATCAAACTATTTTTATTGTTGATTGAGTGCACTTGCTTTCTATGGCATTTAATAATAGAACTGCTTATTTTCTCCCCTAGGATTATTTGGGACTATTTCTTATTGGGCTTTTTCTGTTCAGTTACTTGTTAAATTCCAAATTTGAAAATTATCATCAAGTTTCCTGATTTTCTAAGAATGTATAGAATTAAAGCAGATATGATTTCTAAAGGAATTTGTAAATGTCTGTTTTGCACTTTGGATTTAGTTAAGTTCCATTATATTCATAGAACTCACATTGAGTTAGAGCTGGACTGGTACTTACTGATCATCTAGGCTAGTGATTCTCAAATTTGGGCATGCATCAGAATCATCTGAAAGATTTGTGAAAACACAGATTTGAGAACCCCACCCCTAGGGTTTAAAAAATTTTTTTTAAATGTTTTTTATTAATTTCGGAGTGAGGAAGGGAGAGGGATAGAAACATCAGTGATGAGAGAGAATCATTGATCAGTTGCCTCCTGCACGCCCCCTATTGGGGATTGAACCCATAACCCAGGGATGTGCCCTGACTAGAGTTGAACTGTGATGGGTCAATGCTCAACCACAGAGCCACACCAGCCAGGACCAGGGTTTTAATTCAGTGGGGCTGAGGTAGGTCCCGAGAATTTCCCGAGAATTTGCATTTCTAACAAGTTCCCAGATAATGTTGATGCTGCTGGTCCAGGAACCTTATTTTGAGAATCGGTGATTTAGTCCAACACAATTTCACAAAGACACTGAATCTCTGAGAACTGAGATGATTTAGCCAGAGGCACAGCTAGAACCCAGGCCTCCTGACTTCTATCACAGTATTCTCACCACCCAACAGTAGTTTTTTATATCCCACACTTCCGTGCCTTTCATTTAAAAGTGGAAAATGTTTCTGAGTTCAACATTAAAATATAATTTTGCTGTGTTCCTTTTTCTCTCTTTCTAGGATATTATTAGCACTGAATTTATCCATAAGCTTGAATCTCTGCTGCAAAGAGCATATCGTCTCCAAGAGGAGTTTGAAGCTACGCTGGGGGCATCTGATCCTAATTCTCTTGCTAATGATTTTGGTAAGATGGATATTTTACATGGTTTTTATTAAATATGTGGTTTTATTTTTTATATTCTTGTAATCATTTAACTATATTACTATGGTTACTTATTTTTTATGAAATAGCAAAGAGCAAAAATGTCCTATCATATTGTTTTTTCTTTCAGTTTTATTTTTCAAGTAAACTTAATGGCTTTAAGATACAAAGTCAAGTCTTAGCTGGTGTGGCTCAGTTGGTTGGAATGTTGTTCCATGCACTGGAAGGTCTCGAGTTCCATTCCCAGTCAGGGCACATACGCAGGTTGTGGGTTCAATTCCCGGTGAGGTTGTGTATGGGAGGCAACAGATTGATGTTTTTCTTGCTCTCTCCCTCTCCCCCTTCCTTCCTCTCTAAAATCAATTTTTTTAAAAAAGGTTTAAATTCAAGTACTTGTAGTAGGAAGGATTGTGACATTATTTTAAAATTATCTGGTATATTCTAAGTGAAAGAATCCCAGTTAAAGTGCTAGAGAGAGGGATAAAATAAACAATAATATAAAAATGGGACATAGATACCCCAGAAATGTGCATGTCAATCATTGCACACATTGAAAATATTTTAAGTAATTATATTTCTTGGACTTCGTTTTAATTGCAGGCTAGATTTTGATGTAAGTAATCAATACATATATTATTATATACCATTGCCTTTGTTTCCTATTTTAAAGAGAAAAGAACGTTGAAGAGACTTCTTTTTGTGTTTTTTTAAGAGACTTAAGTCTTCCAAAGAAAGAATTATTCAAGTTGCTTCCTGAATTTCTGTAAATGCTCCAAAAAATGAAATAAGACAAAATTATGTCTCTTTTTGTTAAAAATAATTTGAGTTTTTATTGAGGAGGATTGTTGTATTCTAGTAAAAAACAAAACAAAAAAACAGTTAAGGAGTATTAAGTTTTTCAACATTTATTTCTGAAGGTGAAGTACTGAAAGTGGCTGCATTTTGAATTGTTTGCATGTCTGTGAATTTTGAATTTAGGTAAGAGATTTCATTTGTACAGGCATAGGGGAATGGGCAGAGTTTCATCCCTCCAGACACCTGGATGTGTTCACCAACCTGGAAGCTCTCTGAGCTCTGTAGTGAGCATTCTGGAGGCTTCACTGTGTAGGCTCCATTGAGTAAATCATTGACAATTGGTGATTAATGTCCTCTCCAGCCCCACTCCCCTCGGGTCAGGGTCGGGGCATATGCCTGATTTTGGGCTTGATACCCAGTGTGAGGTGTGCAGGAGGCAGTCAATCGATGATTCTCTCATCATTGATGTTTCTTTCTCTGTCTCCCCCTCCCTTCCTCTCTGAAATCAATAAAAATATATTTTAGCCCTAGCCGGTTTGGTTCAGTGGGTAGTGTTGGCCTGTGGCCTATGACGGGCACTGACCATCAGGGGGCAGATGCTCAATGCAGGAGCTGCCCCCAGCCCGCAGGCCCCAGGCCGGCCAAGGCAGGTGGGAGCAGCCTCCCCTCCCTCCCTCTGCCCCCCCCCCCCAATTGCCCTGCCAGTCACCCTGCAGAGGGAGGTAACCAGTGGCAGCGGGTGGGGCCAGTGATTGGGCAGCTCCAGGCCAGCCAAGGCGGGTGCCAGTGGGGCCCCCTGATTGACCCTCTGATTGCCCTGCAGATCAGCCCTGATTGCCAGCAGGCCTAGGGACCCTACCCATGCACGAATTTCGTGCACCAGGCCTCTAGTATTCCAATAAAGCTATTAAAAAACAAAACAAAACAAAAATAAAAAGGTAAAGTTTTCTACCAGAAAAATAAAAAAGCTGTTAAAAATAGAGTATGGCATTAACCGGTTTAGCTCAGTGGATATAGCGTCGGCCTGCAGACTGAAGGGTTCCGGGTTCGATTCCCGGTCAGTCAGGGCATATTCCCAGGTTGCGGGCTCGATCCTCAGTAGGGTGCATGCAGGAGGCAGCCGATCAATGATTCTCTCTCATCATTGATGTTTGTATCTCTCTCTCCCTCTCCCTTCCTCTCTGAAATCAATAAAAAAAAATAGAGTATGATTCTGTTAAGCTAATTTTAAGTAAGCATATTTTTGTGAATTTGGAACAGTGCAAAGTAGCACTTAATGCTAAAAATTTTAAACAATACTAGTACCCAAAATTAAAAAAAAAAAAATCAAGAATCACTTTGTTTCAAAGCTGGTAGGCCTGGTGAATTAAAAACCATGTTTACTCCAGGTGCTACCACTGTAACTGGTAACCAGAAATACTGAGCATCCTTTGTCACTATCCTGTGAACCATTCTGTTGTGTACTAGTACGTGCATGGGAACTTCTGCACGTGGCCTTGGTGATTATTTTGCTATTATTTTTACTCCTAATGTTAAATTAAGAATCACTGGCATCCTGGCTCCAAAATCACAACCACGCTAATGCACTCCTAACCAAGCTATCATTTGTGTTAAAATAGGAAATATTTTTGATATTTTGGAAGTAAGTGATAGTGATACAGAACTTTACCTTACTACAAATACTTTGTTTTTAAAGCATTCTTAAAAACAGATTTTATTATAGTCATTTATTATGCTTTAAAGCTATCCTTGAAAAAGAAATACAGAATAAAAAAAAAAAAGAAAAAAAAAAGAAAAAGAAATACAGTACAGTACTTGTATGTATTGCAGCCTGTCTTTACACTTATTTCCGAAGGAAAAAAGCTTTGAAATAAGCAGGGTTTGAATTGTATTGTAAGACATAAATCCCTTGCATAAAATGTAACCACCCTGTATTCACTAATGGATCTTTCACATGTTCTGTACTGGTATTTCCTTAACCATTCTGAATTAGTGAATAATCATTATTGGATATATTTCTATATTTGGTCTTACACACCAAAAGTTTACTCTTGGCTTAAACAATAGGTATTCTATTTATCTTATCATAAAGTGAAATGAAAATTTGAATTGTTTTTCTTTACTTATGAGACTTCAGTGTTAATGGGAGGTGTTGAAATCACTAGAGGGCAGCACATTTTATCTACATATTAGATGCCTGTGACTCATAACTGCCATTCTGTCTGCTCTAAGCTTTGGAAGTTAAATTTAGGTCACCACTCTTTTTCTGGCATGTTTTATATACACCTGCTACTGTAACTCAGAGTGAGACAGAGCGTGGAGGTAATGCACACAGACTTGACCTAGTGTTGGTGTGAATTTCCATTAGTGTGCAAGTTCTTCTAGCTAACAGCATCTAGCAGTGTTATGTTTATTTGTAGTTTCTGTTTTTCAGTGAATTGTTAAATTGCAGTTGTTAATTTACAATTTTGTTATTGTAGTTTTTGAAGGCTCAACCAAAAACTACAATATGATTTCAGTTATAAGCAGTATGCTCAGTGGTTAAAGAACGTGTGGCATTAGAATTAAACAAACGGGTTGAAATTCTGCCTCTCTCACTCTTATTGGCTATGAAACTGAAGCAGCCTTGACCTTTCTTAGACTTGGCTTCTTTTGCTATAAAATGCAGCAGTATATTTGGATCAACTTTATAAAATTATGAAGATTTAATGAGATAATGTGTGTCGTATTTTAGTATTGGCACACAGTAAACACTTGTTTTCTATTTATATTGCAGTTATATTCTAGAATTTCTGTGAGGCCTGTTCTAAGATTATTTTTAAATTGCCTGATTATAAGTAGATGGATATCATATGTTCATAACTTATTTTACAGTGATATTGTTTAATTATATTCTCTAGACAACATTCATTTTTCTGGGAATTTATTGATTTTTCTCATATTATAGTAGTAACAAATTTGCATTTTCTGAAACAAGGTATTTAACCCATGTTTAAAATTATTTATTCAATAAAGTAAATTGGATGCATGTTATAAATCCACTTTTTTCTGTGTTAGAAAAGAAAACCATCATCTGAAGGACTGATACTTTGCAAAAGTAAATATTCTGTATGTAGCTAAGACTATTATCTTTCCTTAATTCCTGATCTTGCCATATGGAGAGGAGGGGAAAAAATGATAATGGGTATACTCCTTCTTGCCAGCACATCCAATTATTTAGCAAATTATGTTGATTCTGCCTCCATAATATAGCTCTCATTTATTCTCTTTCCTCTGCAGCCTCACTATGTTTTACTTGGGTTGAATAATCTCCTAACTGGGTTCCTGCCTCCAGTCACTCCCCACTGGTACTTCCGTATCTTGTTTTGGGGTTACCTTCTTGGTATAGAGTTCTCATCTTAGCACTACCAGGTTCTTAAACCACTTTTCTGACCTATTTGTTTTACTTTTTCCATATAACCCAGCCATTTGAATAAGGTCTTTTCCAGAAGTAAAATTCTCTAAGATTTTAGTTATATAACCAACTTCAGGTTTTTAGTAAATTTTTCTTTTTTTTTCTTTTTTACATTCTTTTGCTGTTTCATTGCATAATTCAACATGCTCTAAAACATTTTTTCTGATAGAACACAACTCTTTGAAGTTACTTCCTCTGTGTACCCTTTGATTTTCAAGCCAGAGGAAACCGCTCATACATTTCTCTGTTCCATAATAATGCTATTTTTTGGTCTTACAGGTACCATTTAAAGATTCATCAGTCTCTCTGGGTTCTAAATAAATTGAGAATGCAAAAAGACCCAGATTTTTATTATAAAATAGTATTAACTTAATTTTGAACCTTTTTTTTTTTTTTTTTTTTTTTTTTTGCTAATGGCTGTATTAGACAATGTGTTAAGGCTTCCTACACTTTCTCCCTTGCCCTAATAGAAATTATTTGGAGAAGTGGAGAGAATGCAAAGCAAATTCTTAGTACACTTACCTGGCCAGCTACATAAGAATTTCCTGCCTGCTTTATAAGCCCTGCTAGCACTTGTCCAGCTCAGGAGAGGGAGATCCAGCACAACAGTGATAGGTTTACAGACTTAGACCTTTTTCTAGAAGACAAGAAAGAGAGAAAGAGATGCTGTGTACACCAAGAACCATGTAGTGAACACTGCTATAGATACAGAGTTGATGGATTATCAGTTATGCTCTTTAGCTTTAGCAGATAGCATCAAACCACTCTCTAAAGTATTTGTACCAATTTAAACTTCCACCAGCAGTGTATGAGAGTTCCTTCTCATATCTTCATTTTGTTTAACGTCTCTCGGTGGTCTAAGATTTTTAATTTTAATGTTACCACATTTATCAATCTTTCCTTTATGGTTTGTGCTTTTTGTGTATTGTTTAGAAGGTATAAAGAGAATTCTTTTGTACTTTCTTTAGAAAGTTTTGCTTTTCATATTCTGCCAGGAGCTGGCTTTTTATTTTATTTATTTATTTATTTATTTATTTATTTATTTATAAAATATATTTTATTGATCTTTTACAGAGAGGAAGGGAGAGGGATAGAGAGTTAGAAACATCGATGAGAGAGAAACATTGATCCTGCACATCCTACTGGGGATGTGCCCGCAATCAATGCCCTTGACTGGAATCGAACCTGGGGCCCTTCAGTTCGCAGGCTGACACTCTATCCACTGAGCCAAACCGGTTAGGGCTGGTTTTTTAAATGTATATTATGATTACTTTTTTTTTTTTTTTAACATTTAGATAACTGATTGCCTCTGCACTATTCATTGAATAATATATCCTATTCTCATTGATTTGAAATGCCCCTGGTCATATGTCAGGTTGTATTATATGTGCATCTTTAGTCGATTTGGTTCTGCATTGGCTTCACAGTGTCTTAATTACTGTCACTTTATATGGTTTTATGAGTCTTGACACCTGGCAGGGTGAGTCCATTCACTATGTTCTTTATAAAGAATTGCCTTGGCTCTTCTTTGCCCTTGCTTTTCCATGTGAAGTTTAGGAGAGTTTGCCAAGTGTCATGAATATCCCTCTTGGGATTTTGATTATTACATTGCATTTATAGGTCAGCTTGTGGGAGAATTTAGATTAATGTTTCTATCTATGGTCATGATGTGGCTCTTCATTTACTTAAATCTTTTATGTCTTTCATAATTCTAAATAATTTTCTCCGTGGAGGTCTTATGTATTTTTATTCCTGGGTCCCTTATAGTTTTGTTATCATGGTATCATTTTAAAATTTATATTTTGAAATTTTTGTTGCTGCTATCTGAAATGTTGATATTTGCATTTAAATATTATCAGCAATTCTTCTGATAGCCTATTAATTCTGCCACCAGTAATTTGTCATAGGTTCTTTTGGAATTTTTATCTAGACCACATATTTGTGGATGATAACATGTTTATTGTTTATTTCTTTTCTAACCCTTATGCTTTCTCACCAGCACCCCACCCCAATCACACTGTGTGCTTTACATGTGATAAATAAGGGCTAAAATCCTTTCTGTTGGTTATTTCTGCTCTGATTGGCCAGTTAAAACTTACTCTTTTGAAGCAGTTAGAAAGCAATATAGGTTAATATATACCTCCTAAAACTCTGAGCTTAAGCTCCCTTCACAAAGTAAAATATCCTTCTTTTAACTTTTCCTTTCCTGCTCCATTCTTTCCTATACTTCCTAACTGAAGTGCCTGTTTAAGGAGCCTAAGAACTTAAAAGTAACATCTGTTTTGGGACATGTGGTTAATCTTTGGTTATCTACTGCTGTTTTTTGCTGAAATATATGAATATCTGTGACTTCTTATAATTCACATGGAGATTCATATTTCATGGGTATCAGGCAAGAAGAAGATAGGTACAGTACTGCTTTCTGCATCATTATATTATTTATCATTTTAAGTAAATAATTTTGTAAATTTTGAAAAGTGGCGATAAATGGGTAGTAGATTCACAAATGTTTGTTTTTGTATTTTGATTCAGTAAACATCTATGGTATGTAAGTAATTTTTGTACATATCAAATATTGCATAATAAAAGTATATTTATCTTTCATATTAAATAGAAATTTGTGTTATCTGAGTTATTTTGGTAAAAATTAGACTCTAGTTAGTTATAAACACTAGTGAGAGATTGGTAGAAAATGGATTAAAACCTAACACCAAGGAATGATTTATATCCTACAAGACTTCTATTATCATTATATCATGTAGAGTATGCATTATTACATGGTTTGGTAGTTTATTTCAATATTAGTACATTCAGAAATTAAGATTATTCTTTACTCACTTTGGTTAGGCTATTAGGGCAGGACCAAATTGCTTAATTTAATACCAGTGTAAAAATTAACTTGATTAACAACAAATGAAGCTTGCTCACAGTTTCTTGGAGATATTATTTAGTTGCTGTGGTTTATATGAATAAAGTTCAGGCCTATTAATCTGCACTCATTAGATTGCTTCTAAAATTAATTGGGCTTCATAGTTTATATGCTTATATTTTCTATAAAGAGAGTAGTATGTATTTGTAACAGCAGTATTAGCAGGAAACTCTTTTTTTTTTTTTTTTTTTTTAAATATATTTTATTGATTTTTTACAGAGAGGAAGGGAGAGATATAGAGAGTTAGAAACATCGATGAGAGAGAAACATCGATCAGCTGCCTCCTGCACATCTCCCACTGGGGATGTGCCCACAACCCAGGCACATGCCCCTGACCGGAATCGAACCCGGGACCCTTCAGTCCGCAGACTCTTGGGTCTGGATTATTTAGCAAACATTTGATTGCCTAGTATTTATCAAACATGGCATAAGGCACTGGAGACAAGGATGGAGAAGATTTCATCCTTGCTTTTAGGCAACACACGGTAGTTTTGGAGATAGTAAATAAGTATATAGCTCAGTGGAGTTGATGCTCTAATAATGTGTTTAGAAAGTGCTATGGGAACACCAAGGAAAAGCATATGATTATTCATGGGGGCTCAAGGAAGGCTTCACGGGTGTAACACTTGAAGAAAGAAGGTCCACCAGGAAGACGATGGAGAAAAGGCCATTCCAAGCAGAGAGAACCACATGAAGGTATATAACAGCCTGTTTAGGGAACTATCAGTTGTTTCAATATCAAATGAAGTGGGGGTCC
The DNA here is from genome assembly GCF_000147115.1 of Myotis lucifugus. Classification (NCBI taxonomy): domain Eukaryota; kingdom Metazoa; phylum Chordata; class Mammalia; order Chiroptera; family Vespertilionidae; genus Myotis; species Myotis lucifugus. Next base: position 4,182,248 of record NW_005871073.1, read on the forward strand.
TCTTCCCCACTGGGTGCTGCTGGGGTGGACATTTATGATATCCCAAGAAAAAGAATTTTGTGAGAATTAGTGATTTTTATTTACATGGAATTAAATCCCTGCTTTTCTAAAGTCCCATTTCCCTTAGTCCAGTCATAGAAGACGTATAGCTGGGTTTCAGTAGAGCTAGAAGCAAAGGCAGTGTCCAGAGTTTCCTTTCCATGTTGGAGACAGGTCCAGTACGGCATCAGGCTAGTTGCAGTCCATTTGTCCATTGTGGTGGGGTCCACATGGCCGTGGGCCACCCGGGAGAATGCCAGGAAGCCAAGTGTGAGCCATGAGCCAAGCGTGCCAAGAGGAACCAAGAGAGTCAAGAGCATAAGAGAACAAGCTTCTTTGTTTAGGGGGTTAAGTATCCCAAATTTTCGTGGATTTTCAGTGGCCACACCCATTCTGGCCAACCATCTCTCCCAGGTGTGATTGATAGGCAGATATCTTCCCTGTGTCATCCCAGCTTTACTGAGCATGCATGTATCTCCCCTTTGTCCAGTCCCCTTCCCCCAGTGTTATGCGTGAACGTGCCTATGTCTGGTTTTCCCTTTGCTCCTTTCCTGTTATTAACAACTAGCTAATTACAATGGTATTAGTTTTATATGGCTTGGGAACACAATATATGTAGATGTAGGAGAGTGGTGGGAAAGAAATCTAAAAATGTGGGCAGGAGCTAAATCATGAAGGTCCTTGTTTTGTACCTTAGTTTAGGCAAAAGGGAGCTACTGAGAATTATAAGAACCCATAATCAGCCCTAACTGGTTTGGCTCAGTGGATAGAGCATCGGCCTGTGGACTGAAGGGTCCCAGGTTCGATTCCAGTCAAGGGCATGTATGTACCTTGGTTGTGGGCACATTCCCAGTAGGGGGTGTGCAGGAGGCAGCTGATCGATGTTTCTCTCCCATCGATGTTTCTGATTCTCTATCCCTCTCCCTTCCTCTCTGTAAAAATCAATAAAATATATTTTTAAAAAGTCATAATCAAATGTATGTGTTTGCAGGAGATTGTGGAAGGGTTGACCAGTGCAGTTTAAATATTTTACCCATACTTTTTTCCTGCTCTTTTATGCAGAGAATTTCATTGAGATAGTGAGACATCTGAGGAAAGATCAGATTTTTCCAGCCTCGTACCAATCTCACAAATTCTCTGGCAGAGAATAGGAAAAGCTGTAAAGTAGGCCCTTCTGACCACGGGAGAGACGTTATTCTTTCTTGGTAAGCAGCCAGGTAGAACATTTAGCAATATTGGAAGAGCTTGGCAGCAAGAGCAAATACCTCAACTATCATCTTGAGTCAGATGTCAGACAGCCCCAAGTTAACGCTCTCAGACCTTGTCCTTTTCCTTTTGTGCACAATCACTGTGGTCAGAGAATGAACTCCCCGAGGGTTTATTTTTAGGGAGTGACATGAATTATAGGCTTAACTTGTATACTCAGACCTCTAAATATACACAGTGCAAATTGTAGAACATACGAGAAATTTGGCCTGGTAATTTCTTTATGCTTTAAGGCGTATAATCTCAATTTCAAAGTATTTAATAATACTACAAAGTGAAGTCTAACTGGCATTACATGCAAGTTAAAATAGGTGCAGAGATTAAAGCAGTCTGAAAATTGCCAGGTTGTCAGAAATAAGAGAAAAGCCTACTGCTTGCCTTTGCCTCTTTTGTACTTAAGTTACATTTTACCAACCTGGATTTCTTAAGTCTAGGACGTTCACTCACCCATATAAGGCCTTAGTGTGTGATTTAGAAAAAGGCCCAGATATGGGCTGGATTTCTGATGCCACTTGTCACATTGGTCAGGGGCCTCTGTGTAGCATACAGAGTGACCCACTGTTCCGACTAGTCCTGTTAACATGTCTATACCTGCAGACTTAACCTTGATTACTTTTTGGTACATTTTGGGTTATCCGTCACTTCTTTCTTCTCCTAAAAAAAAAAAAGGTAGAAAATGCTGTTAGTCCTTTTTCTTTCCTTTTGTTACGCATTTTGCATTGGCAGCTATATTTCCAAGTTAGGAATCATAGTTGTTTTGTTGGCCAATTGTGGCATATATGAAGTTGTGATAAAATATGTAAAGTTGCCCTAGCCATTTGCTCAGTGGTTAGAGTGTTGGCCTGAGGACTGAAGGGTCTTTGGTTTGATTCTTGGTCCTAGGCATGTTCCTTGGTTGCATGCTTGATACCTGGGCCCCGGCCGGAGTGAATCGGGTGGCAACCAATCATTGTGTCTCTCTCACATTAATGTTTCTCTTTCTCTCTCTCTCCCCTACTCTCTCCCTTCTACTCTCTCTAAAAATCAATGGGAAAAGTATCCTTGGGTGAGGATTAAAAAAATTATAACTTATGGAAGGCTCTTTTTGGGTAGTGCCATAGTAGCTGGCTGTTTTTGTATATGTATTATTTCACATGGGCAAAACTGTGTAAGTCATAACACATCAAGAACTGATCACTTCTCCTTTCTTTTATTTCAGTGTATTTCATTGTTAGTCCTTTCAATGTTAAGGTACATCGAGAGGAGAATTAAAAAAATATATCTTAGCTCTTTCACTCTCTGAAATTGTGTTGTTTTTTATTTTTATATTCAACTTTTTTTCTCTCTCAACTTTACTATAGCATTTTAAAACAAATGGGAATAAAAATTATCCACAATAGGAGTGGAAAGATAGTCATGCAAGAAACATAAAGAGCAGCAATAGTTTTCTAGATTTGTTAATTATTTTAACATTATAGCAGACTGTTTGGAAAATAGCTTTATCTTGTTGGCAGCGGGAACTTTTCCATTTTTAATAAGACCATAGAAAAGACAAGGTTCCAAATCAGATTTAAATTGCTAAAAATCATCTGGAGAATAGCTGCTGACATAGAAGTCAGATGATATTGAGACATTTGGCAGGCTCCCTCTGCTTACTGGTGTTACAAAACCCACAGTGGACAGCCTAGATTTTAAAAGAAGAGTGGCATCCTTGGAATCTCCGCTAGAATCTGCTGAGGTTAAAATAGACCTGATGCCTTCTAAGCGACAGAAAATAGAATGTGCCCAGTGATGGCCAAAGCGGGGCATGCAGAAAACCCACTTGCACTGGTTTAAAGGAACAGGCCTAGGCCTGAAGCTCCAGGGCTCGAGTGTCTTCTAGTTTTTCCTTTTTTTTCTTTTTTTTAACTTTCAAGCAAATTCTGCTTTGGAAAAAACTTAAGTAATATGTGAATTAGGAGATTGTGAAAGAAGGAAGAAGGCTTGAATCCAGTCAGATTTTTGGCCTAAAATATATAACTGTTTAGTTAAAAGTAAACATACTTTCAGTGTTCTTCCAAAGAAAAACATAGTTTATGTCTAGGAATGAATGTTTGAAAGGTTCTGGGTATTAGACACAGGTAAGTGTTTCAAAAAATTTTTTTAGATTTACGATTTTAAAAGTTTAGAGGAAAAAAAAGAGCTACCTTGCCAAATGTCAGTGTGGTAACTCATGGCACGTTTTTCATATTTAATCACCCAATTACGTGGAAAGCTCTTTTTAGGCAATTGAATGTTAATGATGAGTCATTAAGGGACTAACGCTACATATTTTAGGTTTGGAAGATGGTGTCATGAGTTTAATTAATTTAGATCTGGCTATTAGAAACAGAAGAATTTTAACAGGGCTCTGAAAACAAGTTAAAGTCGTGCAACAGGCAAAATGAGCCAGAGGAAATACATGAGAGGCTTTTTAAATTAGGGATTTCCATGTCTTGGGGATGGTCAGTTTATAATAAGGTTTGTTTTTTTTTTCGTTTATATGAACAAATATTTAAGTGTATACAATGTGTTCCATACTTGATTGAGAACAGTAGGAACCATCAGGAAAAACAAAAATGAAAGAAAAAGAAAGTAAAGAGAAAATTCGAAAAAGTACATCCACTTAAGTTGTGTCAGTCCAGTGGGACAGACAGGTTGTAATATTCAGGCAGTAGTTAAATAAAAATTCAGATAGAATATTAAATGGTACATACTTACCTTTTGCATAAGAATATGAATAGCTAACATGTATTGAATGCTTACTTTACATATATTAACTTGTTTAATCCTCACACAACTCCGAGGTAGACTCCCCCACTCCCATTTTATAAATGAGAACACCGAGGAACTGAGGAGATAAGAAACTTACCCAAGGTTACACAGCTAATAAAGAGCAGTCAGAATCTGAATCTAACCTGTATGGCCCCAGACCCATGACTGAACACTTTGGCTGTATTGCCTCACATAGAATAAAATAAAACAGCTAATTTTTGGAGGATACTTGCTGAGGATAGTATATTCCTGGGTAGCATGGGGTGAAGGATCAGAAGAAGAGAAATTTGTATGTTGGAGAAGATGCAGAAGGAACCAAAAGCTTGGTTAAAGAATGCATATGGCAATAATACTACTAGTGAAAAATTATTTAGCACTTACTAGGTAGCAAGAACTATGCCTACACAAGTCTCCCATTTAATCCTGTGACAACTCAGTGAAATCAATATTGTTATCCTCAGTTTACCCAGATAGTAAACAACAAAGCTAGGCTTGGAATCCAGATGCTTGCTGGCTAATACCAAAGCCCAAACTTTTAACCCTTGCATTAATCTGTGGTAAGTGGGAGTGTAGTAAATATACTCAGATAAAGCTGAGCGGTCTTTCAGTGATTAATAGAAAACAAGATTATTTAGGTAGGGTGGACCGAGATTATGGAAAGCTTTGAAAACCAGACAAGGAGCCATTGAAGATTTTGATTAGGAAATGGCCTTTATTGTTCTAGTTATTATAAGGCATTCTTGTATATAATTAGGCTAGTCTATGTAACAGTTACCTATATTAAATGAAATAAATAGCTTGTGAAAGCATTTAGCAGAAAGTCTGGAGAACATAGTAGTCACTCAAAAAATATGAGTTGAATCTAAATCCTCTAAAGAACTTGTAAACTCTTTGCACTGAAGATAAGATATGAGAAAGGAATGCTCTAATAGTGCTGTCTAATAGAAATACGTGAGCCACAAATGCAACTTTAAATTTCTAGTAGTCATGTGAAACAGTGAAAGGAAAGTAGTGAAATTAATTTTAATAACATATTAATAACATTTTCTTAAGCCTAGTGTTTATTAATAAGAGATTTTATATCTTTTGGTACAAAGCTTTCAAAATCCATTGTGTATTTTACACTTATAGCACATCTCAATCCTGACTAGCCACATTGCATGTGCTTGATTGACACATGTGGCTAGCAGCTACCATATTGGACACCACAATTCCATAGTTGCATAGCATGGACTCTGGTGTCAGATGACTTGGTTTTGAATCCTGCCATTCCATTTCTTAACTGTATGAGTATGGACCAGTTACTTATAACCTTTCTGTACCTTAGGTTCTTTGATATATAAAATGAAAAAAAAAATGTCTCACCTACCTCAAGGGATTATTGTGAGAATTATGAAATAATATATGTAAAGCATATAACTAGGTTTCTGGCAAGTACTAAATGCAAATAAATGTTTATTAATCTTATCACACTTTTATTGTTGTTAAATAGCAAGCGTCTCTTATTTTCCATGACTTTCTTCTGCAAATGATTGATTATCCTCACCCAAACATTCCCATTTAAAATTCTAAACCAATCACTAAATAGCAAAGAAAGATTGATGAGTGATTGATGAGCTAGGAGAAAAAAGGTTGTGAGTGGAATATGTGTGGCGTTAGCCTCCACTATTACTACTGGTATTTCCCTATAGGGTGCAGATAAATTATTTTCAATTTGCTGTTGTACTTAACAGACTCATCAGATCTTTTCACTTTTAACCTAGCATCATTATAGATGCTCCCTTTACCAGGAAATACAATTCATGTCTAATAGTAATTTGGAGCTTTACTATCAACATTGAAATACAGAAAGTATTTCTTTGTCTTTTCTGTTTTTAGCCATTTGGGGTAAAAATGTATAGATTTATTGTTTTCTTTCCTTCTAAACCCTAGAGGAAAATGAAAAAATACAGTGATTTGTAACACCCTCTTGTGTAACTATCATTTAGATAAAAAAATAAAACGTCAAATTCCCAAAAGGTCCCCTTGTCTCCCCCCCCCACTCCCCAGTCAATACTTCTTCCAAATTAACCACTGTTATGTTGCTAATGCTGATTACTTCCTGGGTTTTCTTTATAGTCTTATCAACTAAGTGTGTAGTCTATTTAGTTTTGCCTGTTTTTGAATTTTTTTTTTAAAATCCTCACCCAAGGATATGTTTTTATTGATTTTTTTTTTTTTTTAGAGAGAGAGGAAAGGAGAGGGAGAGAGGAAAAAAACATTGATGTGAGAGAGAAACATTGATGGATTGCCTCCTGTAAGCACCTGGACTGGGAATTGAACCTGAAACCTTGGTATGTGCCCTGACTGGGATTTGAACCCATGACCTTTGGGTGCATGGGACAACACTCTAACCAACTGAGCTATACTGGCCTGGGCTGTTTTTGAATTTTAATGTGAATGAAATGCATATAATTCTTCACGTAACATGTGAGATTCATCCACGTTCTTGCATTTAGCAGCAATTCATTCACTTTTATTGTTGTATGGTATTGCATTGTATGAATATAGCACAGTTTGTGTGTTCTATGGTATATGGACATTGGTTTGCTTTTCCCCCCCCATTTTGGAGCTGTTATAAATGTTATGAACATTCTTATGCACATAAGCATGCATTTCTATAAAACACACCAAGGATAGAATTGCTAGGTCATAGAGAAGGCAGTCTTGAACTTTAATAGATAATGCCAAAATTTCCACATGGTTCTACCAATTGACATTTCTACCAGTGGTGTGTGAGAATTTCCATTGCTATATATCCTTAACAAAAAATTTTTCCAAGTCCAATAATTCTGGTAGGTGTGTAATGATATCTAATTGTGACTAACATTTTTTTTCTGCTAAGATAAATTTGGTAAGAAAGTATTTCTGAAATATTGACTAAGATGAAGCCTATGGTTTCCAATTTTCTGTGCTGTCCTTGTCTTTCAGTACCACAATCAAGAGTTGATACTTTTTAGAAAGAGTAATATAAAATTTTTTTAAATTTTATTTTTCAATTACAGTTTACATGCAATATTATTTTGTATTAGTTTCAAAAGGTATTTTACATTTTAATTGGATGCATGAAAGCAGTTAGTTTGAGATATTGTCCAATATTCTTTCTTTATACTTTTTATTGGCTTGTGTGAAAAACAGCTGTATTATTTCTAGTCATAATTACTGCTTTAAGCTGCCATTCCAGGAATTATAATAATTACTGAAATGAGAGGTATGCTCTGTGGTTTACAAAGTTGGATTTAATGAATAAATCTTTCCAGTTCCTCTGAGCCATTTTTTTTTTTGGTTAGATTAAAAAAAAAAGTACAATCATTGTAACTGATCTGGATGACATTGAGTGGCTGGTTTCTGTTGAGTGAAGTAAAACAGACTTTTAACAATTCGTGGGTAATATCTGAAAGGTAAAGTGACATGAGATAAATGTTTGTGTTTCATTCTGAAAATAACAAAAGGCATATGGAACCAAGATTTAACTTAATTGCCTAGTAATTTAATCCTGCTTTAAAAGTGCTTTGGCAAAAAGAAAATCGTACTGTGATTTCTTTTTGCACAATTAATACTAACAATAGAAAAATCATTAAGAAGATACAGATTTGAAAGTTGTAAATGCCAATTCAGTTTTATAAATAATTGATCTGTTTGTGCATTTAAAAAAATCATATGCACTAAAAAGAGAATAATTGAAAATTTTCTGGGTAAAATTGAGTTTTTAAAAATACCAATTTAGCCCTGGACTCTGTAGCTCAGTTGATTGAGCATCGTCCCAGGCAATAAGAGGTCGCTAGTTTGATTCCAGTCAGGGCACATGCCTGGTTTGCTGGCTCAATCCCCAGTAGGGGATGTGCAGGAAGCAGCCCATCAATGTTTCTTTCTCTCCCTCTCCTTTCCTCTCTCTTTCTAAAAAAATCAATAACAAACAATAACAAAATAAAAATACCAAATTTGATGAAAAATTTAAATTTCTAATAGAATATATATTCTTAAAAATAGAATGATTTAACCTCAGATTTTGTTCCATTATATAGTCATTTAGTAGTAGGATTTTAAGCTGACAAGTTAGATATTTTAAAAGGATTGATGTAAACTTCATTTGAAAACAATTATAATTTAAACTTAGAAGATAAATGGTTAAAATGTTAACTATGGTTTCACCAAATGTAGAGTAGTGTTAACATAAAAACATTCAAACCTGTAAAGAATTTGTGTGAGTTTACTTGAGTCAAACTATCAACAATTGCCAGGAAGCAGAATTCAACCGATTGGGATGATGCTCGGAGAATGGCTGTTTTCGCCTTGTTCTATACATTACAATCAAAGGAGGAGACATAGGTGGGTTACTTGAAATCCATGGTGACAGATTACAGAGGCAGGAGAAAGCAAAGTGCGGAAACCTCTGGGATTGGATAACTAGTAAAATGATAGACACATACTTCTTGCTTTTTTTTTTTTTTTTAAATATATTTTATTGATTTTTTACAGAGAGGAAGGGAGAGAGATAGAGAGTTAGAAACATTGATGAGAGAGAAACATTGATCAGCCGCCTCCTGCACACCTCCTACTGGGGATATGCCCGCAACCAAGGTACATGCCCTTGACCGGAATCGAACCTGGGACCTTTCGGTCCGCAGGCCGATGCTCTATCCACTGAGCCAAACCGGTTATGGCCATACTTCTTGCTTTTAGTTAAAGTTTAATTTCAGACCATCCTTTGTGGTTACTTTAGGTCTTTGAGTTTGCAAGACCACCATGCAGGCCTTCCCTGAGCTTGTCAGGTTAGCATGTGGCCCCTTTCATCCACAGTAGTAGAAAAATATGCTATATGCATGGTTATTTTTGATACTTAATAGGAATCAACCTTGTACCAATTAAGGTTTATTTGCTTTTTCAGATTGGTTTAGAGCTTGGAATATAAATTGGTTGCAAAACTTTTTAGTTTAAACTGAATTAATGGTTTGGATTTCTAAAAACTTTACACTTCCCGCGTAGAATCACAAAATGTCTGTGTTTTCTGGTAGTTGGGTAAAGGTAATGAATTTTATTTTAGGAAAAATAATGGAATACAAATTTGGATAAATGAAAGCCAAAGAGAGTTCTGGTTTCTTTTCAAAGATGATAAAGTTTCTGACAAAATTAACAGATTGAGAATAAAAATAAGAAAAATCTAAATATATTTTGTTGTTTTCTTTTTCATATTTGTGATAAATTTTGAAGCATATCATTTACTTGCTAGTCTTGTCACATCTGTAAGCAAGCACAATATTCTTTTAAAATTTAATGTTAACAGATTCCTGATGATAGTATGTGAAGATGTTGGCATCCACATTCCCAATGTTGTGTGTTGCTAATAGGTAGCCTGTCAAGACATTGACTATTTGCAAATGTATTTAAACTTTTTAGCCCTTTAAAATCATTGGAGCAGTTATATTTGACCCTCAGGTAAGCATAGTAAGTGTGAGTGACCTAGATCTATCTCATCATTTTTGCCTTTTAGTGTTTTCAAGTGGTCTTAAAGAGCAAGAGAACTCAGAGATATCTTTTCGGAATTGTTATAGTTAATCAGCTTATCACAACTGATAAGACAGGCAACATTTTATGTTAATAATTCTTTTAATTTGAATGAACCTACCAGTTCTAAATTGCTCTCTTTCAAACTGTCTTTGGTATATGCTGATTTTACCATGTAAATTATCCAACTCCAGTTATTATATACCAATTTACTATATACTCAAAAATTTTTAATCCACAATTAAGTTTAATCCCTTGTTAAAGCAAAAATGTCAACTTTATAGCACTTTGTTCTCTGCTTGGCAGTGTTTCAGAATCAGTTAAACAGTGAATCAACTTTGAGTCTTCTCAGATTATGTTCCATTGATTTGTATTGTTTTCCTTTTTAAACTTTTTAAAAAGTATTGGCCAAGTTTTCTTTTGTTTTGTTTTTTTATTGATTTCAGAGAAGGGAGAGGGGGAGAGATAGAAACATCAATGATGAGAGAGAATCATTGACCAGCTGCTTCACTACTGGGGACTGAGCCTGAAATCCAGGCATGTGCCCTGACAAGGAATCGAACCGTGACCTCCTAGTTCATGGGTTGACACTCAACCACTGAGCCACCGGCTGGGCTGTATTATTTTCCTTTTAGACCCCAATAATCTATCAAAAGAAAGACTGGGGTAAATAAAGAAAAAGAAATAAAATATGGTAGTGACAAGGAATATCAGGTTCTAAACCAGTGGTTCTCAACCTTCCTAATGCCGCGACTCTTTAATACAGTTCCTCATGTTGTGGTGACTCTCAACCATAAAATTATTTTTGTTGCTACTTCATAACTGTAATTTTGCTACTGTTATGAATCATAATGTAAATATCTGATATGCTATATGTGTTTTCCGATGGTTGCGACCCACAGGTTGATAATAAATAAACCTCTCATCTTTTACTTTTAAGATAAAGATACAGATATTACTGTGAGGGGGAATGTGGACGACTATGGCCTTCGAGACACCTTGAGCGTTGCTTCAACCGATTCCTTTGCTTCAGCAGCAGAGGTAGGTTATGTGTGTTCCTAATGAGGATTCGCATTCTTTGCCAGCTGGAGAGTACAGTTTTGCCATTGTGCTGTAATTTAGTTCAGTAGCCACTTATTTAGCACGTGGTAGATACCAGGATACAAAGATGAATATAGCATGAGTGAAAGTTCTCACAGGAGCTCATAATCTCTGCACAGAGGTGGACATGTAAACATATACTTTAAATAGGCACTTTTATATACTATGGATTATGGAAAGCAGTTGACCTTATATCAAGATTCTTAAAATAGTTCAGATCTTTAGCTCAGAAATCATACTTCTGAAGTGATTAGATGCAAAGATTTATATATAAAAACATTCACTTTGGCATTTTAATAATAATGAAAAACTGGAAATAGTTTAATGCTAAATTATGGTACATCCATAATTTTGAAATATTATATTGGCATAAACATGTCCCTAATCATTTTTAATGACATGGGAACATGTATTAAGTGAAAAGGATAGTATGTAGAGAGTATGATTGTGATTTTGAAATAGAAAAGAAAGAAAAATGTGTGTGTTATTTATTATTTAGGTAGAGAAAAAAAGACTAGATAAAAGTTCACTAATGTATAAATAATGATCACTGAATTATAAATTTATGGATAATTTGTTTTCTACTGAGATTTAAATTTTGTATCAAAAGAGAATGCTTACAAAGTGATCATCTTTTTATAATTTTTCTACTTAAAACAGGTTTAAAAATCACCAATAGCCAATTTTATCTTAGAATAATTTCATTTTTATGATAGATTTTGGATATTAATGCTGTTTTAAAAATAAAAATAGTATCACACATCTGTAATTGAATTCATGCTGTAGTGTGGAAATCTTTAGGTATTCTACCTAATATCCTGGGCCCTAAGCCTTGATTCTGCCTTTTTACAATCTCTTCTGACCATAATATTTCATCCTCTTAAGATTTTTCTGTGTATGTATATTGTCACTGCAGCTTACAGTATCATCTCTTGAATTATTTACATTTTTTTCTTATATTTTTTACGTGTAAGTTTCCAATAGACAGAATATACCTACTTGTTTTATGGAAAAGCTGTTTCCTTTTCCTTTGCTATCTGATATAGACAGGCTTATCTTTCTGTTCTTTTTTAAAATGTTTATTTCCAGCTTTATTGAGATATAATTGACATATAACATTGGGTAAGTTTAAAGTGTACAGTGTGATGATTTAATACACATGTATTATGAAGTAATTACCACAATGAGGTTGGTTACCACCTTCATCACCTCACATAATTACCTTTTTGTGTGTGTGTGTGGTGAGAACATTTAAGATCTATCTACTCTCTTAGCAACTTTTAAATATATAATACAGTTTTATTAGTTACTAGAGGCCCGGTGCACGAAATTTGTGCACAGGTAGGATCCCTAGGCCTGGCTGGTGATCAGGGCCAATCTGTGGGGCGACCAGCAGGGCGATCAGGGGGCCCCCACTGGCACCCACCTTGGCTGGCCTGGTGCTGCCCGCTCGCTGGCCCTGCCCCCCACCACCGGTTGCCTCCCTCTGCGGGGCAACCGGCAGGGCAATGGGGGGCCCCTGCTTGTACCTGCCTTGGCTGGCCTGGTGCCTCCAGCTGGAGGCAGCTCCTGTGTTGAGCATCTGACCCCTGGTGGTCAGTGCGCGTCATAGCGACCGGTCGTTCCATTGTTTGGTTGATTTGCATATTAGGCTTTTATTATATAGGATAGTTGCCATTAGATTCCCAGAACTTATTTATCTTCTCACCAGAGGTTTACACCCTTTGACCGATATCTCCACATTTCCCCCACCCCTCAGTCCCTTGCAACCACCATTCTACTCTCTTTCTATGGGGCTGGCCTTTTTCTGTTGTTTGTTTGTTTTGTTTTTGGCCTTTTTTCATTTCACATGTGAGTGATGCCATACATTATTTGTCTTTCTTGTCTGATTTATTTCACTTAGCATAATGCCTTCAAGTTTCATCCATATTATTGCAAGTGGCAGGATTTTCTTCTTTCTCATGGATGAATATTTCATTGTACATATACTATATATTGCATCTTCTTTATCTATTCATCCATGATGGACACTTAAACTGTTTCCATATCTTGGTTATTTTTTAAAATGTTGCAATGTACATAGGATAGCAGTACAGATATCTTAATATAGTGATTTTATTTCCTTTGGATATATACCCAGAAATGGGACTGCTGGATCACACAGTAGTTCTATTTTTACTTTTTTGAACAACCTCCATATTGTTTTCATAGAAGCTATACTAATTTACAGTCCCGCCAACAGTGCAAGAGTTCCCTTTTCCTCAAATCTTCACCAACATTTGTTATCTCTTATCTTTTTTATAATGGCCATTCTGAGTAGTATCTCTTTGTGGTTTTGATTTACATCTCACTGATGATTAGTGATGCTGAGCAACCCTTCATGCACTTACTTGGCCATTTGTATCTTCTCTGGAAAAATGTTTATTCAGGTCCTCTGTCTTTTTTTTTTAAATCCTCATGGGAGCCCGGCTGGTGTGGCTCAATGGTTGAGCGTTGACCTATGAAGCAGGATGTCACGGTTCAATTCGTAGTCAGGGCACATGTTGGAGTTGTGGGTCAATCCCCAATGGGGGGTGTGCAGGAGGCAGCCGATTGATGATGCTCTCTCATCATTGATGTTTCTATCTCTTCCTCCCTCTCCCTTTTTCTCTGAAATCAATAAAAATATATTCTTAAAAAAAAATTCTCATGGGAGCATGTGTTTTTATGTATTTTAGAGAGAGAGGAAAGGGGAGAGAGAGAGAAATGTCAATGTGAGAGAAAAACATTGATCAGTTGCCTCTCGTTCACACCCCAACTGGGTATTGAACCGCAACCTAGGTATGTGCCTTGACCAGGAATTGAACCTGCAATCCGTTGGTGTACAGGACGATGCTCCAACCAATTGAGCCACCTGGCCAGGACCCTCTGTCCATTTTTCAAATTAGATTGAGTTTCTTTGTCTTTGCTATTCAGTTGTATGAGATCCTTATATATTAACCCCTTATCAGATAGATGGTTTGCAAATATTTTCCTTCATTTCGTAAGTTGCCTTCTCTTTTTGTTGTTTCTTTTGCTGTGCAGAAGCTTTTTACTTTGATACAGTCTCACTTGTTTATTTTTGCTTTTGTTACGTGTGCTTTTGTGGTCAGATCCAAACAATTATTGTCAAGGAGCTTTTTTTTTGCCAGTGTCAATGAGTTTTTTCCCTATGTTTCTTTTAGGAGTTTTTTGGTTTCAGGTCTTATGTTTAGTCTTTACTCCATTTTGAGTTAATATTTGTTGAGTGATGTAAGATAGGGATTCATTTTAATTCTTCTACATGTGGTTCTCCAATTCTGCCACCATAGCGAAGAGGTTATTCTTTCCCTATTAGTATTCTGGCTCCCTTGTCTGATATTGATCGACTTTTATTACAAGGGTTTATTTCTGGGGCTCTCGAGTCTGTTCCATTGGTCTCTGTGTCTATTTTTATGCCAGTAGACTACTGTATGGTTACTGTAGCTTTGTAATACAGTTTGAAATCAGGAAGTGTGATGTCTCAAGTTTTGTTTTGATTGTTTTGCCTCTTTGGGGGCTTCTGTGGCTCCATATAAATTTAGGATTGTTTTTTTTCTGTTTCTGTGAAAAAATGCCATTGGAATTTTGATAGGGATTACAATGAATTTATAGATGGCTTTAGGTAATATGGATATTTTGACAATATTAATTATTCTGATCCATGAATATGTGATATCCTTCCATTTATTTGTCTTTTTCAGTTTCTTCATCTTAACAGTTTTCAGTGTACAGATTTTTCACCTCCTTACTTATATTTATTACTAAGTATTTTTTGGAAGCTATTATCAATGGGATTGTTTTCTTAATTTCTCTTTCTGATTATTGTTAGTGTGTAAAAATACAACTGATTTTTGTATATTGATTTTGTATCCTGCAACTTTACTGAATTTATTTATTAGTTCTAATGGTTTTGGTGGAATCTTTAGGATTTTCTTTGTATAAGATCATATCATGTGCTGAGAATTTTACTTCTTTCTTTTGAATTTGAATGCTTTTTTGTTTTTCTTACCTAATACCTCTGGCTAAGACTCCCATTACTGTGAATAGGAGCAGTGAAAGTGAGCACCCTGGTCTTGTTCCTGTTGTTAGAAGAAAAGCTTTCAACCTTTCACCACTGTGTATGTTAGCTGTGGGCTAGTCATATATGGCTTTTATCGTATTGAGGTACATTCCTTCGATGCCTAAAATGTTAAGAGTTTTTATCATAAAAGGATGTATTTTGTCAAATGCTTTTTATCTTTATGTTCTGTAGAGGCTTAACTCCTTGATGGTTTATAGGGAGAATAATTGCATTTTTTCCCCCTAGGAAGAACAATATACCTAATTGCTCTAAAGTTTCTTTATAATGTACAACTTAAAAAAATATTTGACAAGTGTTCATTGTACTTTGAATTTATTGTAAGTCACAAAAGGTTTGATACATATTTTTAAAAACCCTTAAGGAAAACAAAATGCATGAATACCACAAGAAGGACTTGATGTCTGAGAAACATCCAAGGAATGCTTCTAGGGTATAAATATATGATCTCAGAATGTGATCCAAGATAAATTCTTTACTAAGAAATGTTTGTCAAATTATTTTTAATTGCATTTACTATATGCCAAGCCCTTAAATTAGGAAAAACTATTTTAATGAAGAAAGTTAGTAAGAAAATAATATCAGAACTGCTTGGGAAGTTAAAGTTTGTGATCATTTGGAAGCTTTATTCAGAATTACCAGAAAGAATTCTTGCCTCTTTAGATTAAAATAAGTCCTGGCATAGGCTTTTCTCTAAGCCTGGTCAGTCATTCGTGAAAGTGATTAACAGGATTTTCCTATATAAGCTTTGCCAAACATTGGTTTGGAACTACAGCCTTTTTTCTCTGAAAAGTCTATTTTTAAAATAATAGTTTTATTGAGATATAATTCTAATACTATAAAACTTACTCTTTTAAAGTATGTAATTCAGTGGTTTTTAGTATATTCACAGAGTTGTACAACTAGTACCACTTTCTAATTCTATAATATTTTTATCACTCTAAAAAGAAACTCTATTAGTAATTACTCCCTTTTCTCATCTAACACTTCCCTTCCCCCACCCAGCTCTTGGCAACTACTCTAATCCACCTTCTGTCTCCATAAATTTGCCTATTCTGGACAATTCATATAAATAGACTTATACAATATGTGATCTCTTGTATTTGACATTATTTCACTTAGCATGTTTTCATATTCTGAAAAGTCTTTTCAATGTTAGGATACCACTTAAGTACTCTCCTAACTCAACCATCTGTTAAAGAGATTGTCATTTAATAGGTAGAAACTAATATTACAGAGAGAGCAATTTTTAGCTTTAGATTTCATTTTTCTTAGAATTACCCCTCCTTAAGGTATGTATGTGTTAACACATACATAAATTGTAGGGGGATCTTTTTTTGAATGCTGCTCTTTAAAGAGAAAATTTTATTTCTTACTAGAGGCCCGGTACACGAAATTTCATGCACTGGAGGGATCCCTCAGCCCGACCTGTGCCCTCTCGCAGTCCGGGACCCCTTGGGGGATGTTTGCCTGCCGGCTTAGGACCATTTCGCCATGGGGATCAGTGGATTCAGCTGCCACCCTATATAATAAAACCCTAATATGCAAATCGACCAAATGGCAGAACGGCCGGTCACTATGACATGCACTGACCACCAGGGGGCAGATGCTCAGTGCAGGAGTTGCCCCCTGGTGGTCAGTGTGCTTCCACAGGGCGAGCGCTGCTCAGCCAGAAGCTGGGCTCATGGCTGGCGAGTGCAGCAGTGGTGATGGGAGCCTCTCCCACCTCCACTGCAGGTGGGTGGTAAGGAGCAAGGGGTCCCGGACTGTGAGAGCCCTGGACTGCGAGAGGGATGTCCGGCAGTCAGACATCCCCCAAGGGGTCCCGGACTGCGAGAGGACGCAGGCCGGGTTGAGGGACCTCCCCCTCCACCCCCACCCCCCTGCACGAATTTCATGCATTGGGCCTCTAGTATAGGATAATTCAAATATGTCTACTAATGAAAGCTTTTGCTACCCCCCTTTGACTTGCTAGCACTTTATACCAATCCAAAATGATACACTAACAATAATACACAACGGGACAAGGATAAACATTTAGAATAATCATAATCTGAAAAGAGAGGGTTATATCTGCAATTGCAAATTTCTGTTTCTTGAATTATCTTACTTCCTCTGGAGTCAGTTTTGTCTGTTTATCTTGGGCTTTCATTCTTGTGCTGACAGTTGTTTTTTCTCTCAACTTTGAAAGTGTACTTGGTGACTGGATTGATTTTCTTAGGTAGATTGTGTGGGTTTGCAGTGTTTTTTGTTTGTTTTTCCCACAAAAAGGTGAACAAGAGAGCAAATGGGGCTCATTTACTTCTTTGAGGTGTGTTAATTGGCAGGCTTTTCTTTAGGATTAATGTTCTGGAAATAGCCTAGCAGGCAGGGTGCACCTGGATACAGAATGCAGAGGGCCTTATTGTGGGCGGGGCCATCACTCACCCTAGCCAATTTACTCTCTCCAGGCAGCTTTAATAATTTTTGGTTGAATTTTTTTTTTTACTACAAGCTGCCTTCCTATTCAGGGATGGAGGGGAAGGGGCAGGGAGTAGAATGAGATGTGGGACTACTATAGACTTTTGTCTAATCTCCCATTTTCAGTCCCTCTTCTTCAATCCTGCTCTCACACCTGCCAACTTCAGGCCTGGTGCTGTTTAAGACTGCTGCTTAGCAAATGTCTACCCTCAACAAATATATTTCCTCCTGAATTTATTCTAGATTGTGGCTTCCTCATCTATTTCATCTGTCCACACACTTGGATTTGCTTTCCCAGTTTGGGAAAATTTGTGTGTCATTTTGTTACTCTTAGTATGGTTTCCACTATTAGTTATTTGTTGCTGTTTAGTAAATTACCCAAAATGTCGTGTCTTAAAACAATAATTAAATTCAGGTGCGGGCTTGGGGCTGGTGCTGAGGCTGAGGGGCCTGCCCTTGGCCTCATGGGTGCGTTCTTGAGAGTGAGACCCTGGGCCCTAATTTGGAGATTGTCAGGCAGAGGTACATGTCTTTGTCTTAATCTAGATTAGATTAAATACTGAGGCCTCCACACTTGGGGTTAGTGGAGGCACAAGTGTTTTAGGAGGTACCTTCTTAAAATTTAAGGTTAGTGGGCTGGTTTTCTGGATCTTGGGCCTTACAGTTAGTCCCGTGAGAACTGAGTCCTAAGGGCTAATCCAGGGAGCCTGTTGTTTAGGTATTTAATTCTGAAGTCGCATATATAAGATAAGGAGGACTTTTAGACTGAACGTGCCTATCCAAAGCAACCCACCATTTTTCTTTTCTTTTCTTCTTTTTTTTTTTTAATATATTTTTATTGATTTCAGAGAGGAAGGGAAAGGGAAGGAACGATTGATTGGCTGCCTCCTGCATGCCCCCTACTGGGGATGGATCCCGCAACTCAGGCATGTGCCTTGACTTGGAATTGAACTGTGACCTCCTGGTTCATAGGTTGAGCCACACTGGCTGGGTAGCCCATCTGAAGTATGTTGGCTGGGATACAGTCATCTGAAGGCTTAACTGAGGCTGGAGAATCTGTTCCCAACATAGCTCACTTACATGAATGGCATGTTGGTGCTACCTAAGGCAGAAAACCTAACTTGCTCACCACGTGGACTTTTCTGTAGGACTGCTTGAGTATTTTCACAACATGGCAGGCACCTCGCTTCCCCCAGAGGAAGGGATCCAAAAGAGAGCGAGATGGGAGCAGTGACTATTGTGATCTCACCTCAGAAATCACACACTCTCATTGCTACAATATCCTATCGGTTACACATGTTAGTCCTGTTCAGCATGGAATGAGACATTACTGGGAAGAGAGAGTCATTGACGGCCACTTTGGAGTTATTGTTATTTTCTTTTTTATTTCTTTTCTATTAGTGAAATATGGTATATAGTTATCCTGCTTTCTTTAACTGTACTAGTAAGTTCTATTTGTAATTTTAGGTGGTTGATCTTAAAGGAAAACGTAAACATGTAAGAAATAGTCCATATTAAAATGGAACTTAGCCTATTTCATGACCCATACTAGTTTTGAGACTTTCGACATTTCTTTCATGTTTGTTCAGAGGCTTTTAAAAATATAAAGGCTTTAAAACATATTACCTTACATTCAGCACAATTATTGCTTGCTAAGGAAGATGAGGGTCAGCCCCTCTTGCACCTCATGGAGGGCAAGGGAGAAGTAATTTAGGGTGTTTGAAATCTTGAGGGAATTCCAAAACATTGTTTGTACTCGTTGGTACATCTTTGGGTTTTATCTGTTTTTTATTGCTGCTGTTGTTGTTATTGACTTGTTTGATTCCTTACATGGACATTTTATGATACTTATGAACTATGGGAGATAACTAATAAAGTGGGATGGTGCTTTGATGGAAACCAATATAGTATTACTTTTCTGTTTAAAGAATTTTAAATAAGTTCTTGAAATGTACACTTTTGAGGGAAGAATGACTTGGAAATAAAGGACATTTCAAAAGTTTCAGCTAGAAAAAAAAGAACCCCTTTTCATGGTAAATTGCCCATTTAAACCATGTTACAGACTCTGCTTCAGAAGACACATCTCAGCTCTAATAAAATGTTAATCTTTTTCGGAAGCCTTTCAAAAAGTTTTTGGAAATTTTGTAAAAAAATCCTTCCTAGAAACTATATTCTAAAATGAGAATTTAAGCCATTGTTTTAGATTTGCTTTTTGCTATAAAAAACTCAAGATTCATTATTTAAATACATGTTTCTGAGTTACTGTCTCTTAGGAAGAGTTGATGATAATGTTATCCAGTGTCAATCTTCAATATGATGTATTTTCACAGCTGCAAGCCTATTTTAAGAGACCTAGTTAAATGATCACCTCAGCCAAACCAACAAATAAGCAAGGTAGACCAATAAATCAAGACTTGACTCTGGAATCTTGTTGGATTTGTTCACTTCTTATTAGTATGAATTATTTTATGTGGAGAGTTTAATTGGAGCTCCAGTTTCCTCAGAATTTTTTCCTACTGGTAGGTGTACATAGCTTCTATTTGTTTTGACAGTGGTTCAAAACTTTAAACTATTTAATATCTAAAAAATTTTCATTAGAAGTTATTTTTTTTAAAACCCGTTAGGTTTTGTGGGTTTTTTTTTAAACCTCAAACACTTTCCAGTAGTATAATATATCTTTCTTAAACTACGAGGGGAAATACTACTTAAAAGCAGAAAATATATGATGTCAGATATTATCTCCATTTACCTTTTTTTCCCTTTTGTTTCTGGTCTAATAGTCATATTTATACTATCTTAAATATTGTTGATGCTTAAACTTTTTCTTCCTTGGCTTTCTGGATAGAGCTGATAGGAGAGTACAGTTTGATATTTAAGAGTATAGCCTTGGCCGGTGTAGCTCGGTTGGGCATCGTTCCGTGCACCGAGGTTGCAGATTTGATTCCTGGTTAGAGCTTGATCCCCAGTAGTGGGGGATGCAGAGGTAGCCAGTCGATGTTTCACTCTTACATTGATGTTCCTTTCTCTCTCCCTCTCGCTCTAAAAATCAATACAAAATCTTAAAGAAAAGGAGTATAAGCTCTGGTATAAATGCCTGGGCTTAATTTAACTTCTGTTTAGTTGTGGGACTTGGGGCATGTGCCTCTAATCTAAACCTCTGTTTCTTTATCTGTAAAATGTTGATGATAAAAGTATCTACTTTATGAGTTATTGGAAAGAGTAAATGAGATAATCAGGTCAGGCATTTAGCACAGCGATGTGTGAATATGAATTACAGCATGGAGAAATACTGCTAGAGTAGTAGAGTAAACACCTGTACACATCTCCACAAAAGCATAAAAACATTAGCAAAACTTTTCAAAATAATAATTTTTAGAACTCTGAAAATTAATGAAATACTTGTAAAGATTCAAGGAGCATTGTTCAAGAAAAATGGCTGAATCTCCTTAAGAATAGTGAACTTTGTGGGTACTTAACTTGCTTTATTGCCATCTCTTTCTTCACAGTTAGTCTTAAAAACCAACAGTCTCACAACTATGGTAACTTTGAAAGCAGAGGCTCAGCAGCCACTGGAAGAAGCTTAGTGGCCTTGAAGCTTCTCAAAAGCCCCATCCCTAGAGAATTGTCACTATTTGACTTGCAGAGCTCCGTTCTCAAGACTTGTCTTTTATTTGACCTAACTTAGAGCTTGCTCTGTACAAAGAGTTCTGTCCCTTGGGCCTTTGTTGAAAACAGTTAGTGATAATTGTTTAACATTGCAGCTGACTGAGCTGGTGATACCAGCTAGGGCTAACAAGAGGCTGACCAAAACGCTTAAAAGAAAACATTGGGCCATGAGATGTTTATAGGGGTTTTTGAAAAGCTCCAGGATATTTCTGGGAATCTAGAAAGCCACAAACATGGCAGGGCTATGTATGTGTGCAGGAAAAAGCTTAGAATTTCCTAACCTCTCATCTCTGGTTGACCTTGATGTTCTTTTTTTTTAATTAAAAAAATTAAATTACAGGTGATGTGCAGTATTATAGTAGTCTTAGATGTACAACATCATGATTAGACATTTGTATAACTTACGAAATGATCACCCCGATAAATCTAGTACCCATCTAACACCATACATAGTTATTACAATATCACTGACTACACTAGGGGCCCAGTGCATGAAATCGTGCACCTTGAAAGAACTGTGGGCTGTGAGGCTGTGGTGGGCACAGGGGTTGGTCTCGGCCCATCCTCCGCGTCCATGCCTGGTCCCTCCCGCCACACCCCCAGGTCCCCTGCTGCCGGCAGCCTTGCTCCCAAAGCCTCAGCTCCCACGCACTGATGGCACTGGCCCTCTCACACCCGCTGATGGTGTGGAGCAATTGGGGCCAGCGCCAGCAACGGGTGCAAGTGGGGCCACTGCTGTCAGTGAGTGTGAGCAGCGGCACTGCCCTGATCGCCCCTCAGGAGCAGGAGGAGGTGGAGAAACCCTCAGGGGTGATCAGGGCTGGCAGCCACTGCTCGCACCCACTGACAGTGCCAAGCAATCAGGACTGGCGCCAGGCACCAGCAGCGGGTGTGAGTGCCAGGCGGGACTGTGGTGCGTGGGAGCCAGGGGAGGTGGAGAAGCCCTGATGGGTGATCAGGGCCGGCAGCTGCTGCTCGCACCCACTGATGGCACCGAGCAATCAGGACCGGTGCCAGGCGTTGGCAGCATGTGCAAGCAGCAGCTCCAGCATCGGCAGCAGGTGCGAGCACCAGGCGGGACCGAAGCACCTGGGAGCAAAGAATTTTCAGTAACCACCAGAGGCTTGCCCTGATGACAGTGACAGGCGCCTCCCGCCTTGGTGTGGCACCTCAGTTCACCTGCTCCACCAATCCCACCGTGGCCAACGCCCATCATGTTCCACGCTCTGCTGCCTGCTGCCGACACCCACCATGTTCTGCATGCACCCCCTGGTGGTCAGTGCATGTCATAGCGACTGGCTGTTCAGTTGTTCCACCGTTCGGTCTATTTGCATATTGGCCTTTTATTATATAGGATTCCTTATGCTGTACTTTACATCCCCATGACTATTTTGTAACTACCAATTTGTACTTCTAAATCCCTTCACCTTTTGCTCCCATTTGCCCAATCCCCCCCTCCCATCTGACAACCGTCAAAATGTTCTCTGTATTTATGATTCTGTTTCTGCTCTGCTTGTTGTATTTTGTTTGTTTTATAGATTCCACATGTAAGTGAAATTGTCTGGCATTTGTCTTTCTCTGTCTGACTTATTTCAATCAACACAATACCCTCTAGATCCATCCATGTTATTGCAGATGGCCAGATTTCATTATTTTTATGGCTGAGTCCTGTTCCATTGTATATATGCTCCGCTTCTTTATCCACTCATCTATTGATGAACACTTAGATTGCTTTCATATTTTGGCTATTGTAAATAATGCTGTAATGAATATATGGGTGCATATTTCTTTTCAAATTAGTGCTTTGGGTTTCTTCAGGTAAATAGCCAGAAGTGAAATTGCTGGGTCCTTCTTTGTCTCTTTACATTCTTTATTTTAAAGTCTGTTTTGTCTGCTATAAGTATTGCTGTCACAGCTTTTTTGTTTGTTTCCATTTTTCTGAAATATCTTTTTCTATTCTTTTGCTTTCAGTCTGTTTGTCTTTCGATCTAAAGTGAGTTTCTTGTAGACATCATATGTAAGGGTCTTGTTTTGTTATCTATTCAGCCACCATATGTCTTTTGATTAGAGCATTTCATCTGTTTGCATTTAAAGTTAATAGATATGTACTTATTATCATTTTATTATTAATATTTTTTACCTTTTTAAAATCTTCTTAAAGAAGACTCTAACATTTCTTGTAATACTGATTTGGTGGTGATGAACTCCTCTAGTTTTTTCTTGTCTGGGAAGCTCTTTATCTTTATCATTCTAAATGATAGCTTTAAAATCTTACTGAATAGTTTTTATGGCTTAATCAAATTGAGTATATTTTGATGTTAGTGAGATCTGGTTTTCTATTGTTCATAGTATTTTTCCTATATCATTGCAGTCTGTTCTAACCCACTGTAATGCTTAGCTTGCAGAACACAGAGAAGTCCGGCATTCTTACAGTCTGGAGTCTCTTTGCCACTGCCCTTTTTATGAAGAAGCCATGCATTTAGTTGAAGAAGGAAAAATTTACTCAAGAGTGCTGAGGTACCACTTCAGTTTTGCTTATGCTTATGAAAAATATTAAGGTACTATTGCTATGTTTGTATGATATTTATTTAAAATGTTAATGAGAATAGGGGAAAGTATATTTTTAGGCTCAAAAAAATTTTTTTACATATTTTGTCAGTATTGAAAAGACATGTGTTTCATGTTAAGTTCCTGAGGTTAAGCCTTGTTTGAGTCCAAATTTGTAGTAGCCTTGATCTTGAATGCAGTGTAACAGTTGTCTCCCCTGTTTATTACATAGAACTGAAATGCTGGAGTGCCTGGGAGACAGTGATTTTCTTGCCAAACTTCACTGTATACGGCAGGCTTTTCAGGTATTATTTTTAAACATTAAGTGACTTTACCCAGCCACTCACCCCACCCTCATGCTATAGAGTCCAGCCGCATATAAACAGGACAGCTCTTTGCTCTTGTTATTGTTATTCCTGATGGCAAATATAAAGTCCACCAAGTTTATGTTTCCTGCCTCCTGTTTCCCTTCATTTGGCTTCATTTGTCATTGTCCTCTCCCATGGCTTCCCAGGTCCACCCCACCTTGTCAAAACAGGATATTTTGATGCTGCAGATGTGTACAAATAGCTGCCTAAAATAAAAATCCTACTTTTTAAAATTACCAATTAGTATGTGTTCTAGATCGTTTTTTATTTGAATCATTTGTAAAATTATTGGTTTCCTAAAATGAAATAATGTCGTTAAACAACAAAATTATCTTTATTTTCTTATGTCTTGGGGCTATGTATCATTTATTTTGGACTTTCTAATATTAAATTGAACAGAATTTAAATTCAGATTTATTTCCCTTTAATCTTTTTTATTATAGGTTTCAAGAACTCATTTTATTTTAGTAAATTAGAGCTTTCTCTGTGGTCTGAAATAGTGCCACATACAATGCATTAACTGCATTAGAGTTATTTGTGCTTAGATGTGCTATACAGTCAAGTGTCCATTCAAATTCATTACAGGTCTCTTTTTTCTTTGTGTGGGGATGGATATTTTTTCAGGTTATTCTTTCAGAAACAGCCAATAGGATATTCCTTGCTGAGAGTGGAAGGAAAATTTTATCAGCGTTAATTGTGAAAGCACGAAAGGTAACTTGTTTTGTTGGCAAGTTATTTTCATAGTTGTTTCTATTGGACTGATGATTAAAATGCATTTATTTTTTAATAGAAAAAACAGTTTTTGTAGATAGTTGCAAAGGTTCACATAAAATAAATAACCCAAAGAGCATAGCTTTCTGCTTGTGCTGAATTGTTTTCTATGTATAAAGCCCACTCTGTTTTGATCCAGTTGTTTCTCATAAATTATTCCCGATTTGCCATAAGATCTATGAATGTCATGGTGAGCATCATCATTAGGTCTGCTAACAATCACCACTATTATTATTTTGAATACCTCTTCTCTTAGCTCCCTTAATTCTGTTCAGTAAGAAGGTTCCAGGAAATAATATAGACCTCAGAAATCTGAAAATGCAAATTGAGCTGCCTCTTCCTCTCACTCATCTTCATGGGACTGGATGAGTCAGAACTAATGAAAAGAACTTCATTAAAACTATAAGGAACCACTCTTCTGTATGCAAGGTGTGTCCAGATGATGAAGAAAACCAAAATAAACAGGCTTTCCTTGAACTGTTTGAATACCCGGCTTTTAGACCCAATCTATTTGAACCTCAATCCCATCATTTGAATAATAAAATTATATTTATGGTACCCTATTTCAGAGGATTCTTATGGTGATTAAATAAGTGATAATTGGGAACGCAAATTTTTTACAAAGTGTAAAATAAATGAAAGATGATATTAACTACTTGCAATTCCCACTGTTAATTTTATGTTGCTTTCTTGGCGTTCCCATGGCAGATAAGTGGTTTGAACTAGAGTTCCTGCTATAAGAGTAGAAGTGCCTCAAAAGCATTAGATGGTATCTTCTATGACCAAGTTTTCACCTTAAGGACTGACCTAAATAAGCGTACATGTTTGAGTATTAGGCACTTTGCTTATGACATTTTACAAATGTTCTCAGTTTTGGCTTCTTCAAAATGTTGGGGCAACAAAATATTAAACCAAATGAATATGGTATACCTTGAAAATTTATTTTAACTCAGTAACCTAATCTAATGAAGACCTAGCAAAAATTGACTTTAAGAGTAACTCATGTGCTTTGCAGGCTTGACCCTTGTTATGAGGTTGAGTTTAGGATTAAAGTGTGTTTTCTTCTGCAGAATCCAAAGAAGTTTGAAGATGTTTTTGATGAAATGATCTATTTTTTAGAACAGACTGATCATTGGGATAGTACTGAAATGGAACTTGCTGCTAAAGGAGTAAGTTCAAATTTTTTTTATATTCCCCTTGGTTATTTACACATAATATTTACATAATTTGAGGCCACTGTTTTTTGTTTTTGTTTTTGTCCTTGTTAAATGATAGTAAAACCAATTGTGTGGTAGTAGTAATGGCAGAGACATAAACAATAGCAACCACAGGCTTTATACATGGGGCAACAATTGAAAAGTATTGTTTTTTAAAAAACCTTTCTCTTCCCTTCCTCCTTCCCTTCCTTCTTCGCTTCCTTCTGAAAGTCAGGAGCAGGCCCTAGCAGGGCAGTAGTGGTGGCCTGTGCTGAGAGGGTTTCAGATGGGCTGCTCACTGGGACCAGGGTTTTGGCTACATATACAGGATCAAACAAACAATATATTGAGAATAATTGGAGCCAGGCTACTTACTGTTGGAGAAGGGAGGTATAAAAAGCTAGGGCTAGACTTGGAGCTAATAGGGTGAATTCATAGTTTATAATAGATATAGATAGATATAGAAATAAATATAAAGGCTTGCATATATATAAACATATGTACTTCCCAGCTCTGTTCACTGAGAGGGTTTGGGAGCAGCTACACCTTAAAAGAAAGGACTCCTCAAGGGCACAGAGATCTTGACTTCTAAGTTCTACTCTCAACTGCAGGAAATTCTGGAAAAATGCTGATCTCAGCACTGGGATAGGGAAAGTACATGATGAGCCTGGAGCATTTTGTTGTAATGGGAGCTTAAAGAATGAGTTTGCAAGGGGTAAAAGGCTTTCTAGGCAGAGAACACAGTAGGTATAGAGACACAGAGGCATAATCTTTCCTTCTCCAGTGTTCCCTCGCTGGGTGAAAGAATTGGCGTCCATTCAGTTGTGCAGGCCAGAGACCTGGGACTCCTCCTTCACACCTCCTTCAGAGACCTGGTCCTCACATACTTTATCGTATTCCTCTCTTGCTTTTTGTCAGTTTCAACTTCTAAATATCTTTCAATTTCTTCAGATTTTCTCTATTCCTGCCAGCTCCATTGTAGTCTGAGTAACTACAGGCTTTCCTGGGCTACCTCAGTCTTCCCTGCCTACTCCTCCCCTCCCTGCATTCACTCTTACTTTTCTCCATTCCACTCTCCACATTGCTGCCAAACGGTCTATATAAAATACAACCTAATCATCCATCTCTCTTCCTCCACTACCCCCTTAAAATACCGTGAAGATGAAATCCAAAATCATCAACATGGGCCATATACTCTGCAGGAGCCGTCCCCTCCTCCTTGTGCCTCTGTGCTCTCTGCTATAGCGAGCCATAGCACACTTGCCGTGATTTTCTTTGACTCAACATCACTGTGTTCCTTCTTACCTCAAAGGCCTTGATAAGGTGTTTTCTGTACCTGGATGCCTCCCTGAAGAAAGCCCTCTGTGACATCCAATCTAGGTTAGAAGCTCCACCATAACCTCTAATAGTACTATGTACTTTTCCTTTACTCTCCTTATCACAGTTATAATTGTGTTTTTGTGGGATTATTTGTTGCTGTTTGTTTTTCCCACTAAACTAAGCATCTGGTTTGCTTACTCTAGAAGTCTGAGCACCCGGTACATTATGCATGAATGAATGAAAGAGCAAGAGGTTCATGATGTTGTGGGCAAGACAGATACACCAATAACTCAGTGACAAAGCAGAATGAGCTTTGTGGATACCACAATGACAGCAGGAACAGAGAGCTCCTAGCACAGAGTGAAAGGAAAGATTAATTTCACTTGATGGGATGGATCTAGGAAGGAACACCTGTCATGTGAAGTGTAATTTCTGGGGTTGAGTTGTTTTCATATTGGTCTCTCCTCTTCCTCTCTTTTTGTCAGAGATATAATCTGATTCAACTAAAAGCACTCAGCTGTTATAAAGTCTGAAGCCCTGACTCAGATTTTATTTAAGATCTATGTAATAATAATAATTTCTGTTTTAACTCATAATTTAATGCAGGTGAAAAATCTAAATTTTTATGATGTTGTTCTGGATTTTATATTAATGGATTCCTTTGAAGATTTAGAAAACCCACCCACATCCATACAGAATGTAGTAAATAATCGCTGGCTAAACTCGTCCTTCAAAGAAACTGTAAGTGGTGTGTTTTTTTTTTCTTTCTTAACCATGTCAATTTAATGAAAAAATGGTCAGAACTGGAAAGATTAATAAGCTTTACATGTATATCACCTATAGAATGACTAGTGTGGACAGTGAGTTCATCCTTTGATATTGGGATCAGATGTGTAGAATATATGTCTTCAGATGAAATTTCCTTTTTGGCTTTTCTATCAGTCCTTGCCTTGACCTGAAATAGCCAATGTTTCTTTAGATCTAAAAATAAAAACAAAAACAAAAATACCTCAAGCTTCAGACTAGTTTGGACCTAACAAAAAATTGTCTGTAACTGTAATGGCGCCATGACTAACCTGAAATATAGCAGTTGCAGTCAAAAGACAATATATATATATATAAAAAGTAAAATATGGGGATTCATGTTCCCAAATACTATAAAATTAGGGGGAGGAGTAGGCATGTGCCCCTCCCTCCAAAAAACAGGTTTTTAAACTGTAATCTATACTTTGACTGTTTTTAGTTTCTGTTGTTTTTCACAATTAAACCTCTATGTGACTTTTTTTTTTTTTTTGGTTGGGCTTTAAGTGTGTACCTGGAAGTAGGTGGAATAGATATTCATGATGAAGTTTGAGCCTTTAACAAAATGTTCCAATGGGCTATGTCACAATTATTTTGCAAGTTTGTATTAAATTTGTATTACATTTTAAAACAGCCCTAGCTGGTTTGGCTCAGTGGATATTGCATCGGCCTGTGGACTGAAGGGTCCTAGGTTTGATTCTGGTCAAGGGCACATACCATGATTGTAGGCTCCATCCCCACCTGGGCTTTGATCGGGGCATGTGCGGGAGGCAACCAATTGATGTGTTTCTCTCACATCGATATTTTTCTCTGTCTTTCCCTCTCACTTCCACTTTCTCTAAAAGTCAATGGAAAAATATCCTCAGATGAGGATTAAAAATTTTTTTTAAATAATTGTAATAAATCCACTTTTCCTTCAAAGTATGTTTTAACCATAAGAGGTACATGTTATCTCCATTTTTAAAACTTCTTTGGTAAACTGACCTTGATTAAAGTTGGGTCATACCAGAGTAGGGTCAGATTTCTTCAGAATCCAAGTTGATGTTTCATCCCTATCATTATGGTTGTATTTCTTAGTTTTTTATTTGGATAAAACTGTAGCTTTACCCACAATTATTTCTAGCAGTGCTATTCTTGAAGAAAAAATCCTTTGTTTTCATTGTTATGCACAAAACACTTATTGTATATATGCATCTGTGTGTATGTATATATATACTAGAGGCCCAGTGCACAAAAATTTGTGCACTTGGGGGCGTCCCTCAGCCCGGCCTGTGCCCTCTTACAGTCTGGGACCCCTCGGGGGATGTCCACTTGCTGGGTTACGCCCACTCCCCGGGGGGATCGGGCCTAAGCTGGCAGTCAGACATCCCTCTGGCAATCTAGGAGCCCTCGGGGGATGTCCACTTGCCAGCGGGGAGCAGGCCTAAGCTGCAGTCGGACATCCTTAGCACTGCTGAGGAGGTGGGAGAGGCTCTTGCCACCACCACTGTGCTGGCAGCCATCAGCCTGGCTTGTGGCAGCGCACTGACCACCAGGGGGCAGCTCCTGCATTGAGCGTCTGCCCCAGGTGGTCAGTGTGTGTCATAGTGACCAGTCATTCCCAGTCGTTCTGCTGTTAGGGTCAATTTGCATATTACCCTTTTATTATATAGGATAGAGAGGCCTGGTGCATGGGTGGGGGCCGACTGGTTTGCCCTGAAGGGTGTCCCGGATCAGCGTGGGGGTCCCACTGGGGTGCCTGGCCAGCCTGGGTGAGGGGCTAGGGCCGTTTTCAGGCTGGCCACACCCCCTTCAGGGTGGGGTTCCCCACTGGGGTGTCTGGCCAGCCTGGGTGAGGGGCTGATGGCTGTTTGCAGGCTGGCCAAGCCCCCCTGCGACCCAAGCTCCCAGCCTCTCCTTTTTTTTTTTTTCTTTTCAGTGCCTCCTTGAGTGGAGGCCAGGGCGGGCTGGAAGCAGGTATCTGGGATTTATTTATCTTCTATAATTGAAACTTTGTAGCCTTGAGCAGAGCCCAGGTCCGGCCAGGGCAAGTGGGAAGCTTGGCTTCCTCCATCGTTGGGGGCAACCCAAGCCTCCTGCTTGCTCCAGCTCCATGGCTGCCGCCATCTTAGTTGGGTTAATTTGCATACTTGCTCCTGATTGGCTGGTGGGCGTGGCTTGTGGGTGTATCGGAGTGGCAGAGTGATGGTTAACACATTGTACGTGGGAAACGTATTTATACGTTTTTTGAATGGCCTGCGCCACCTGTTAGTGCGCGATAAAAACTACCCGCAAACAATGTGTTAATTTGCATATTTCTCTTTTATTAGTGTAGGTATGTGTGTGTGTGTACATATACTAGTATACACACACACACACACACACACACACACACACACACTAGAGTCCCAATGCATGAAATTCATGCAAGAGTAGGCCTTCCTTCCCCCGGCTGCCAGCACCGGCTTCCCGCTGGCACCTGGGACTCACACTTCCCTCACAGCCCTGGCTTCATCCAGAAGGTTGTCGAGTTTAATTAGCATATTATGCTTTTATTATTATAGATATATATATACTAGAGGCCCAGTGCACAAAAATTTGTGCACTCGGTGGGGGGGGGGGGTAGTCCCTCAACCTGGCCTGTGCCCTCTTGCAGTCTGGGACCCCTCGGGGGATGACCACCTGCTGGCTTAGGCCTGCTCCCCGGGGGGTTGGGCCTAAGCTGGCAATCAGACATCCCTCTGGCAGCCCAGGAGCCCTCGGGGGATGTCCACTTGCCAGCAGGGAGCAGACCTAAGCTGTAGTCGGACATCCTTAGCGCTGCTGAGGAGGCAGGAGAGGCTCCCACCACCACCGCTGTACTGGCAGCCATCAGCCTAGCTTGTGGCTGAGCAGAGCTCCCCCATGGGGGAGCTCACTGACCACCAAGGGCAGCTCCTGCATTGAGCATCTGCCCCCTGGTGGTCAGTGTGTGTCATAGTGACCAGTCATTCCCAGTCTTTCTGCTGTTAGGGTCAGTTTGCATATTACCCTTTTACTATATAGGATAGAGGCCTGGTGCACGGGTGGGGGCCGGCTGGTTTGCCCTGAAGAGTGTCCCGGATCAGGGTGGGGGTCCCGCTGGGGTGCCTGGCCAGCCTGGGTGAGGGGATGATGGCTGTTTGCAGCTGGTCACACCCCCTTCAGGGTGGGGGTCCCCACTGGGGTGCCTGGCCAGTCTGGGTGAGGGACTGAGGGCCATTTTCAGGCTGGCCTGCGACTGAAGCTCCTAGCCTCTCCTTTTTTTCTTTTTTTCTTTTTATTCTGGGATTTATTTACCTTCTATAATTGAAACTCTGTTGCCTTCACTGGCACTCCCAGCTCTGAGGCCGCGGCTGGCTGAAAGCAGGTATCTGGGTTTGTTTAGCTTCTATAATTGAAACTTTGTTGCTTTTGGAGCTGTTGCTTTCGGAGCTTAGAGCAGGCCGCAACAGGCGGGGAACCTTGGCTTCCTCCATCACTGGAGCAAGCAAGCCTCCTGCTCGCTTAGCTGCGTGGCTGCCAGCCGCCATCTTTGTTGGCAGTTAATTTGCATATCTTGCTGATTAGCCGATGGGAAGTGTAGCGGAGGTGCGGTTAATTACCCTTTTTGTCTTTTATTAGATAGGATTCTTTTCACATAGGAACAGAACTTAAGAACTCTAAGAGTTGCCCTAACTGGTTTGGCTCAGTGGATAGAGCATCGGCCTGCAGACTGAAAGGTCCCAGGTTCAATTCCAGTCGAGGGCACATGCCCAGATTGCAGGCTCAATTTCCAGTGGGGGTGTGCAGGAGGCAGTCAACCAATGTTTCTCTCTCATCATTGATATTTCTCTCTCCCTCTCCCTCCCTCTCTGAAATCAATAAAAATATATATATAAAAAGAAAGAACTCTGAGAGTTGAATTCTAATTGCCAATGTCATTGGTACTAGAGTTCAGCCTTTTTTCTTTAGAGGCTTTGTATTTAATTGTTAAATATATAAAGACAAAATTTTTATATCAATATTTGCAGACAGTAGAAGGAACTTGGACTAGTTCTTATTAGTAGTTAATGTTTTGGACATTTTAGACCCATCAACTTTGAATTTCTAATTAAAAATCACTCTTTTCTAAATAGAAAGTTTATAATTATGAATTTAAGACTTTTTTTTCATCTCTGCATATATTTAGGCTGTGGCTTCAAGTTGTTGGTCGGTGCTGAAACAGAAAAGGCAACAAATGAAGGTAAAATACCTTGGACTTCTTTGTTGAGTAATTCAAGGCTCCTGTCAAAAAAAATCCGAGACCTTTCTCAAGTGGGAATGGCGCGTCATAAGGACTGTCCTTAAAGCTAGATGAGAGACTTATTGGTACATGGTTGGCTTCTCCTTTTTTGAATTCTTTCTCTCTCTTCCTTAACTTTCTATAGAGTTCAGTATAGCAAGTATTGAGGCTTGCATGGGGTTTCTACTAAGTGGGAGAGGGTTCAGGTTTGGAAACTTCTGATAGAGTTTTGATTTTTGTTTTTTCCACTTAATGATGTTTTAAGTCTTTTAAAATTGTTTAATATACTGATTTCCACTTTATGTAATCCAACTGAGAAATAATGATCTGATTCTAATAGCTCTCTTATTCAAATGAGAGGCTCCACAAAAAAAGTCTCAAAGTTTCTATCCTGCCTCCATGTTGTACACCCTTCAGCCCATCTCGCCCACTGCATGCTGCTCTCACCTTTCGCTCCTGTGGTAAGGGCATGGACGCTGGAGTGAAGCTGCCTGGTTCAAATGCCACTTATCAGCAGCCATGGCCTCGTAAGGTGCTTAACCTCTCTGTGCCTTAGTTTCCTCATCTCTCAAAAAGAGTATACTGCATGGGGTTTTTTAAGATAAAATGTATAGTGCTTACAACAGTGTTTGGCATAGTACATTTTGCAAGTATTGGTTATTATATTATTATTATTTGCATACTTACCTGTAGTTTTTTTTATTATTATATCTATATTTCTCAGTCTTATTCTTGTAACTTTGGGATGGTATTGCCAAGGACAGTGTTTTCAAAACACAGTTCTCACAGCATCTTCAGAAGGGGCTTCTTAAAAATAATTCTGGAGACCCTATTATTTGAGTAATTCTTATTTAAAATGATTCTAGAGACCTGGTGTTTTAAACAAGTTCCCTAAATGATGATTATAAACTGTAATGCTTGAGAACCACTGGGCGAGGGGACAGACTTGTTGACTGGATCTGATTCTCACATAGCCAGTACGATCGATGATGGGCAAGTTGCTATCAGCTGACGTTCAGTTTTCCTGTTTGCAAAATGGAGTTAATGCTGTTTCAAGGGCTGCTGTAAGGATGAAATGAGATTAATTTAAACATAAAATTAAGAGTAAATATTACAAAGATTTTAATAATTGTAGTTTCCATAATTATAATGTTATCATTATATCTCACTTTTTTTTTTTCCTTAGCATGAATCTTGGGCCTTAGTCTTCTTTCTGTATCCACAGAAACCTATCAGGGAACTATTTCCTACACCTGGAATGCCATACTCTAATCCAGGGGTCCTCAAACTACGGCCTGCAGGCCACATGCAAATACAAATATTGTATTTGTTCCCGTTTTGTTTTTTTTACTTCAAAATAAGATATGTGCAGTGTGCATAGGAATTTGTTCATAGTTTTTTTAAAACTATAGTCCGGCCCTCCAAGGGTCTGAGGGACCGTGAACTGGCCCCCTGTTTAAAAAGTTTGAGGACCCCTGCCTAATCTATGTACTTAAATCTTACCTGCTGTTGAGTTCAGTTCAACAATTATTCCTTGGGGAAGCATGTCCCTTTTAATTTACTTCAGCCCATGCTAACTGTCTAAAAGCCTAATACATTTTAGAGTCTGTATGGGGTTTAGAATTTTAATTTATGCAGAACATCTTATGCTATAGTAATAACTTCAGTGCATCCCTCATAACGTTTTGGCCTTCATTAGCGAGCTATGTGTGATTTAGGACAGGTTATTTAATCTCTCTGAAGTATCACGTTTTACATATTAAAGTGTTTACATGACCTACTTTTTCAGGAACGTTTTATTAAATTAACTAGAATCTAGCACATTATCTGGAATATAATGAGTACTCATTAAATGGTAATTGCTGCTATAATATGTTTCTTAAATTGAGGTTTAGAAGATGTCCTATAGCCTGTAAAATAGAAAATAACCCCACCAGGAGGCAGAATCTTAAGGCATAGTTTTCCCCGTAGATGCTATGACAAATCCATAGGACCTTATTTAACCAGGGACATTCAGCAAGTTATTAATAAACTTAGAGAGTTTCCTAAATCACTACTGTATGTTTTACTATTTCACAAGAAGAGGCAATTACACAATTAAATGCTTCAATAATAGCTGGTTCCTTAATGAAAAGTTAGGATTCTAGTGAGCACTATTTTGTACTTAATCATTTAAAATTTGTTTTAGTCTTTTTCAGATAATCTAATTAAGTGATTGAGTAGAATTTTTTAATAGCTGAAACCCTGGCGGTCTCATTAATCCTGAAAGTTATACTGCTAAGGAACATTGTGCCATTTTTGTTTTTATTTGGTTACAACACTGATGATTGCTTTTTTATGAAGTGAAAATGCCTTTAAGAAATTCTGTTTCTCAGCATATTTGAAACTATTGGCTAGGTTATGAAGTTCACAGAAAATATTCTGTGACTAAAAGTTACTTGTAAGTTTATTTTCTTATTAGGCTGGCTCATCATTGATCCTTGGTTTCCCCTCAAAAGATTTTGGATAGCAATTTAGGTTTCTAAAGAGAAAGCAGATTCAAAAAGGTAAAAATTACTCGATTTTCTTTTACTTCCCAACAGATCCCGGATGGATTTTTTGCTCATTTCTATGCCATTTGTGAGCACATCAGCCCTGTCCTAGCCTGGGGCTTTTTGGGCCCTAGAAATTCTCTCTATGATTTATGTTGCTTCTTTAAGGTATGTCCAGTCATTGAACCATTTCTTTTTTCTAAATAAAAAATCCGATAAGGTATATTCTGTTTGGTTTGTTTGTTTGCATTTGTAGAAGAGAGAATGTTATTTAAAGGTGAAGTTATAAAAGTCACCTAAATTCAGTGTTTAAGTGCCGGTAGATCAGTACTATACAGTTATGGTGCTTTTTCCTGGAGTAGATGCAAGTCCATCACCTTGTTGGTTCCCTCTGTGATAGATGCACGATCTTGGCTGGAGTCATGATGTTATAGTCAAATTGCTGAAGACAGCTTGTTCTTCATACCTGAATGCTTTTGAAATTTATAAAGTAAATAAATTTTTTTTATTGCTCATGTGGCAATTTAGAAAGTTCTGGTTCAAGGTAATATGAATGACAAAATCCAAGTTGTGAGAAATAACATGAGAGTTTAAAGTTGTATCCCAACATCAGCAGTTTAAGTTTGCCAAAAAACCATTTATATAGCTCATTGCAGAAGTTTCTGCATGGCACAGTGCCAAGAAAAGTCTCACTATTTTAATAGCCTTCAGTTGAGGCTGAATTTCAAGGAACAAATAAAAAAGTAAATATAACAAGTATGATTTGGAAAGTTTTTGATGTTTGAAAGTTTGGATGTTTCACTATACCCTTCATTAAAAAAATAAAATTATGTTTATGTGCTCTTAATATAGCATTTATGTAAATGATTTAGGAAATGTTTATTTTACTATCATTTAAAACTCATTATTTTTTGACAAGTTTACTCGACCTCCCAAATGTAAGGTAAGGTATGTGTTTAGTGGGAAAAATCTGGACTGGGAATTAAGTCTGTCATTAATGAACAGTCTGACTCTGGGAAAATCATGCCTTGTCCTCCTTTTCTTCATTAAAATCAGGGAGCTTGACAGATCAATTGCTAATGAGCCTTCTAGTTATAGCATCGGGTGATTCTAAGAGGTGTGCCTTCTTAGTACTTCTTTTTTTTTCTTAAATATTTTTTTTTATTGATTTCAGAGAGGAAGGAGAGAGAAACATCAGTGATGAGAGAGAATCACTAATCGGCTGCCTCCTCCACGCCCCACACTGGGGATCGAGCCCACAACCCGGGCATGTACCCTGACTGGAATCAAACCATGATCATAGGTCATAGGTCAATGCTCAACCACTGAGCCACACCAGCCCGCTGGGCTTCTTAGTATTTTGTAACATTTGCTTTCTGTAGGATAGAAATTAAATATTCCTGTTTTTACTCTTTGGAATTACTTTTATTTTCATGTTGGCATAATAGCCTGAAACTTAATACTTAGTAGTATACAACTTGCTTAAAATGAATTTCAGCATAAATATTTATTTACTGCAATGAAATATTTTTATTATTTAAAAATCTTTATTGTTAAAAGTACTACATATGTCCTCTTTTCTCCCCCCTACCCGTTACCTCCTTACTAGGCCACCCCCAGCCTTCACCACACTATTGTCTGTGTCCATGGGTTATGTATATATGCATAGAAGTTCTTTGATTGATCTCTTCCCACCCACCCTTCCACCCCTGCCTTCCCTCTGATATTCCACAGTCTGTTCCATGCTTCTGAAATTATTTTTATTTTGCATGTATCCTGTTTTTTTATGTACAGAAGAATATACATTTAAAACTTATATGTTATAATTATTGGAAATAGTTTACTCTGAAGTAGTACCAGTGCTCATAGGTAACATTGGAAACTCCAGTTACTGGAAAAGGACTAATAATAGCCCCTCACCTTTATGCAGTGCTTTAGGGTTTACAGGCATTTTCTACTGATTGTTTTTTATCATAACATCAATCTTGAGTGGTAAAAAAAAAAAAAGGACACTAAGTATTGCCCCTTATTTTACAGTAAAAGAAAATGAGACCCAAAGAGGTCTAGTCACTTGTTCAGTGACCCCTTTCCAATGAGATATGAAACTAGCACTGGAACTCAGGCCTTCTGACTCCTAATGCAATGCATGTGACAACATTAGTGACTATTTAGAGGTAATATAATTTTGGTCTAGTAAGTGCCAATTTGTTTGTGTTTATTTTCCAGAATCAGGTTCTTTTCTTTCTCAAAGACATTTTTGACTTTGAGAAAGTACGCTATTCCAGCATCGAGACCTTGGCCGAAGACCTCCTGCAGTTACTTATTCGCCGCACTGAACTTCTGATGGCCTATCTTGGAGCCGATGCGCTGAGGCATACAAGCAGTTGTATCAGTAGTCACGGTCAGGTTATGTCCACTGGCCTGGTGGAAGCCAAAGTTCAATAAGTCTCTTAAAATCAGACAGTTTGGGTGTGCTATGAAATGTCTTAAGATAACTGTTGATTCTGTAACATATATTACACAGAATTGGTGGATATGGTCTCAGGGAGGGAGAGAAATCTAGTAAAGAATGAGTGACCGTACTGTACTTACACAGAAGTCCTGGCATTGAATCCCTGTGTAGTGTATCCAAAGCAGCTTTTCAGTCTTTAGATAATAATTTAAGTCATGAAACGTTGCATATTACACAGCATATTTTGCTTGAATTGAAGCCAGTACTTGGGAGTTAATTGATTTGTCGTCTTGAAGCTGTCTGAAATGTCTAGTCTCATTCTCAAAAGCTCCATTTTTATGCTTTGCACCTTGAAATCACACACTTTAGCTAAGACCTAAGTGGCCTGCACATACAAGAATATATTACTCCTAGTGTCCACAAACTTCACTTTTGCCTGAAAATGTATTTTTAATTGTAAAGTTGTTCATTTGTTTAATCAAGTTTAGACAGTAGTGGTGTTTAATATGTACTGCTTACATTATTGCTTGTGCATTTGCTTATGTATTTAAATCAAAGAAATTGTAATGACTATCATTATAAAGCATTTAAATGAATTGACACTGAGAAGTTTATGTTATAAGTTTATATTAGATTTACTGCAGTTTCCAAAATACATTGTTGCACCTATAAGTTAAAATAGAGAGATTAAGAAATTTATGTTTATAGATTAGAGCATTTTTCTCTTCAATGAATATTGATTAAAAAGGTAACAGTTATTAACTATAACAGGCAATTAAATTTGTTTCTGTGTAGTTTTGAGACTATCTCCCAACACCTGAAGTTATTAATCTTAATACAGTAAAGTCATTTCTCCTTTCTCCTTCTCTAAAACTGGTTTTTAGTTGTTCTCACAGAGAACTTAGCAAATACGTCCATATTTTTAAAATCTTATTCATAGTTTGAATCTTAGTGCAGTTTTAAAGAAGGGTTTTTCCCCCTGTGAATATAGAACAAAATATTTTTAATGGTATAGAAGTATGTTTCATGTCCTTTATGATGAATGTATGAACAAACGGGTTGTTCATATAAGTAAAGTTCTTTAAAAGTATACCACTTATTTGGAGTGGCTGACTCAGTATATAAATGGATTAGATTTGTTGATTTTGTTTTTAAAGTAGGCTTTATTCATTTTAGCGAGTTACCCAGAAGGACTTAAATATATTTTTTTAGAATGCATTTTTAGATTAAAGTGCCTAGTTTCTGATTAAAGAATAGAAAATGAAAAGTGGGGTGGGGAGCATAATCTTTTAAGGTTTTAAATCTGTGTATGTGCCATGTTTGGGTAACAGTAGTTACAGAATATGAGATTCAGCATTTTCATTCTGTTTGCATGTACTATGCTGTATAATGTACAGGTTATAGCATTAAAAAATATGAAATATTGCTCTAATAATTTTTTTAGTATATAGCTCCTTGACTTTTCTTACATATATTCTTAATTTAAGAATTTGCTATTTATAATCTGGATTATTGATGGAGGAGTATGATTAGAAGCATTAAAGCGAAAATTACATTATGCAATGTTTTACTTTTTAATTTATATCTTGTATTTTTAGCTTCTTGTTGAGATATCACTGGCCTTGAATGATTCACACACATACACACATATGTGTGCGCACACATTCCCATTATCGTGTAGGCAAAACAGTTATTACTTATATTAGTTTTCCTGTTTGGGGAGCTAAATGTACTCTTTTATTTGAGGAAGATTTTGTTTGAAAACTATTTTGAAGAATTGCACTATTTAATAATGCTGCTACTACATAAGATAATTGAGTAATTTATTTCATCAGGTAAGATGAGTGGCTTTCCAAAAGGTATTTTTTTTCTTTTTCACTTTTATATTTCACCTTTAAAAAAAAAAAGTTGCCCAGCCTTGGCCAGTTTGGCTTAGTGGATAGAGTGTCAGCCTGAGGACCGAAGGGTCCCAGGTTCGATTCTGGTCAAGGGCACATGCCCAGGTTGCAGGCTCGATCCCCAGTGCGGGGTGTGCAGGAGGCAGCTGATCAATGATTCTCTCTTATCGATGTTTCTGTCTCGCCCTCTGCCTTCCCCTCTGAAATCAATAAAATATTATATATATATATATATATATATATATATATATATATATGCATTTTTTTTAAAGCTTGTCCATATTCAAGAGGTTGATTTGTCTAATTAAGAGCTTCCATTTAATTAGTTTTTGGTCAGTTCAGTAGCTACTAATTGAGTAAGATTCTTTCTTTGTGGCCTTTAACAAAAGAGTCAGGAGTGACCAAATAGAATTTCAGGGTAATGCGTATAGGAAAAAAACTCTATTGTAAGAGAAGAAACTTGACCTTTTAAAAGAAACATCTCTTGAAATTGTTTTAACTCTTTAGGTAATAATTTAAGTCATGAAATGTTGACTTAAGTTATTGACCACAGAAGAGTACTTAAGACATATGCATCAATTTCAGTTTGCCTTGACATTGGCTTAAACAGTTAATGTTTTTAAAAATAAAAATAGATTTACACTAGTTTAAAATCTTTTAGGATGAACTCTGTTTAACATTTACTCACGGTAGCATTATCAGGAAATTGCCATCACCAGAGGAGTCCTACCACCCACTTCCCCATGTAAATTATGAAGACCTTGAATTAGTCCTGAGAAAATGGATTCTTTTCCCTTGTGTTTTCTGAAAGACAAAAGATAAATGTTCAGGTGATTTATACTTGGTAATTTTTTTTTTCTGTTTTGGAATCTCTACATTTTTTCTTTAACTAAAAGACTAGTTATTTTTTTCTCTAAGACTTACAATATGATTGTTAAATGTCAAAATAAGATTATCTTTTTAAAAAGAAGCTGTTTTTCATACTGTGATAGTCAACTACAAAGAACTTTCATAAAGTAGTATTCTTTATTTGCAATTATTTACTATGATTAGAATAATTTGTTGAATTAGCTGACTATAAAAAATATTTACAACTTTTTCTTGCCTTGAGATGTAACATTTTCTACGTAAATGATTACCTGAGGAATGATTATTTGCATTACAAAAGAATACTTTGTCATTCTTTTAAACACATGAAATAGAAATGCCAAAGTAACATTTTAACATACTTCTCTGTGACATTTCAGAATCAGAAATTTTAAATTATGTTTGTAACATAATTTGCTTTTATTGTAATGTGAGCACTTTGGAAATTATTTGGAATATACATTTCAAAGTGATTATACGAATTAGGCTAAATTCAAAATTTTGGTTATTTGTTTAATCAAATTTAGAAATATCTCTGTATGTGAGACATAGGAATTTGTATAATCTGTGATTAATGGAAATAAGGATATTCTTTTTTTTGTTCCTAGTGATTATATTATGTTATTGTTTTGCTTAGTTTGAGAACAACCATGTATTAGCTTTACTTGGCTGATATGAGTAAATGTGTCTATTTCCTAAATGTAAGGACTGCACTAACTAATTTATGTAAAAGTGAAACACTACAGTAGCAGAAAAATAGCACTGGCTCTTTAGCCAAAATAAGCACTATAACATGGATGTATTCCTACTGCTGCCAAATAAAAAAGTGATGGTATATCTTGCTGATGTATTGAATATTTGATACAATACTTATATGTTTGCAAGGTCACACTTGTTGCACTTTCAGTCTCCATAAGATCTCACATATACAGGCATAGAAAACACAGACAGTCCAGCTGGCGTGGCTCAGTGGTTGAGTGTCAACCTATGAACCATGAGGTCATGGTTAGATTCCCCATCAGGGCTTGATCCCCACTGTGGGGCCTGCAGGAGGCAGCCGATCAATGATTCTCTCTCATCATTGATGTTTCTATCTCTCTCCCTTTCCCTTTCTCTCTGAAATCAATAAAAAATATATTAAGAGAACTGTAGAAGCACTGAAATCAAGTGTCCACATTTTCTTATGTCCTAACTGTGAGAAAAGATAGTTTTGTAATGAATGAAGTCAAAGTACTTGTAGTATTTTAATTAATAATTTAAAGTGATCTGATTAATAGTGCCATTCCAACACAATACAGATTTATCCTATTGATGTGCATGCATCCATCCCTATTCAGACATCTCCCTTTCCCACTACTTTTTAGTATTGAGACATTTAGTTAAGGAGAGGGTGTACAATGTTTCTCTCATCGATGTTTCACTCTCCCTTCCTCCCTGAAATCAATAAAAACATATTTTTTAAAAGTTTATTTTAGGATAATTAAATACATACAGTATAGATAAATGTATGTAGTTATATTTTAAACTATTAAATTAAACTGAGTATAATTTAACAGGCAAACCATACAAATATGAGTGGACTCTCTTCCTAGCTAGGGTATTGTGTTGGAAATAGAATGAGAAACCAGATCAGAATCTCAATCTCATCTTCTGGGTTTTTTTTTTTTAATATATTTTATTGATTTTTTACAGAGAGGAAGGGAGAGGGATAGAGAGCTAGAAACATCGATGAGAGAGAAACATCGATCAGCTGCCTCCTGCACGCCCCCCAGTGGGGATGTGCCCGCAACCAAGGTACATGCCCTTGACCGGAATCGAACCCGTGACCCTTGAGTCCGCAGGCTGACGCTCTATCCACTGAGCCATACCGGTTCGGCTTTTTTTGTTTTGTTTTTTTTTGTTTTTTTTGTCATCTGCCATACACTGTTGTCTCATGCCATCCTCTCTGTTTATTTAAAATATTTCTCTACAAGCATCTCAGTGTCCTATTACACTATTTCTAGGGATTTGCTGGAAATTTTTGTAAACTCGGTTTATCCACTTTCATTCTTATAGTTCCTATGCTGCTTTTGACTTCTATTTTTTATGTAGTGTTTCTTTCTATACCCTGTATTCTGTAATCCACCCTGCCACTTCTCCTTTAATCTCTCCTATGCTACTGACACCAGCCACACAGCTTTTGCTGAGGTCCTTTTTTTCCTACACCTGAACAGTGAAAAACCTTAGGTATCTTTCATCATTTGAGCAGGAAAGGACTGATTTCAGTACAGAAAAAAAAGCAAACTTTTCTTCTGTGTGACACTTTTTATTTTTTACTTGAAAGCCACAGCAAAGTAACTGGTACATCAAAAACCACCTCAGTGTTTTGCTCTGAACTCTTCTCTCATGTGTTTTGCAAAGCCTTTCACAATGTACATTTATATTTAGGAAATTCTAGAACTTTTATAATTTGCTATGTTTGAAATAATACTTGAATATAGAGAAGCACTTTGACATTTGAAAGCACTTGAACGATATGATTTCCAGAACTTTGCTAATTACTTAGTAACATTCTGTGAGAGAATAGGCCCTGGGATTTTAAAGAGGACTGAGCGCTTAATGTGATAGAAGATAAATAATTTTCAAAGTAGGTTAAAGCAGGGGTATTGGTTATCTATTGCTGCATAACAAACTATCCTAAAATTTAGCAGCTTAAAACAACAAACATAATCTCACACAGTTTCTGAGGGTTGGAAATCCAGGCATGGCTGGTTTGGGTGGTTCTAGCAGAGGGTCTCTCCTGAGATTAGTTATCTGAAGGTTTGACTAGGGCTGGAGGATTTGAGTCCAGGATTGGCTCAATCGTGTGGCTGTTGTCAGGGACCTTTAAGCCCTTGACACCTGAGCCTCTTAACAGTTGCCTGAATATCTTTAAAACATGGCAGCTTGCTTTCCTCAGGGTGAATAACTCAAGAAATAGCAAGATAGATAAAAGACAGTGTCTCTTATAACCTTGACTTGGAAGTGACATACCACCACTTGTGCCGAATTCTATCACAGACCATCTCTGACAGTGTGAGAGGACATTACAAAGGATGTGAAGATTAGGTGGCAGGATCATTTGGGGTCATCTTGATGGCTGGATACCACAGCCAGAAATCATCATAAATTACACATAGAAAGTGTAGATATTTTGATTTTAAAGGAATAACTGTGCGTTCTTTGGCTAATCTTTTGATGTAGGGTCAAGATCTTTACTTGGAATATGGATTCACTTGGTATTCTGAGATAACTTTGTTGCAAAAACTACATCTGTAAATCATCACCTGGGATTTCCAGTTTCCCTTACTTTTAAAGGAGAAAAATGTTACCTGAAAGCAATGAGTGTCGATTCCCCTTGATTTTAATAATTTTGTACCTGATCTAACTCTCTTTGCTTTTATATTTCTTTTTGTAATGTTTATGTAATTTCAATAACATGCAACTGATATAACCAAGTTTGAGAACAAAACCAACAAATTCATGATAAATGTGTTTTTACAAATTGGCAGATCTTGGGTTTCTAAATGTGTTCTCAAACTTAGCATGTTCAAAACAGAGCTCCTGGCCACACCTGCCTCAGCCTCCTCCTCCCAATCTTTCTCATCCCAGGAAATGA
This sequence comes from Myotis lucifugus, assembly GCF_000147115.1. Classification (NCBI taxonomy): domain Eukaryota; kingdom Metazoa; phylum Chordata; class Mammalia; order Chiroptera; family Vespertilionidae; genus Myotis; species Myotis lucifugus. Next base: position 4,225,862 of record NW_005871073.1, read on the forward strand.
CAATTTCATTCTTCCAGATCCCCAGGCCACAAAGGTCTTTTCCACACCTCATATTCAATGTTACCAAAATCCTACTAGTTCTACTTTTAAAAAAATGTACCAAGAAAAAAAATGTGCCAAGCATTTCTCAACTATCACTGTGGCCCAAACTCCCATCACCTGTCATCCTGATTACTGTGGAACCCTCCTAATTGGTCTCCCTGCTGCACTTAGTGTATTTGCAGCACATCAGCCAGAGTGAGCATGTTAAGAATGTCAGGTCAGCCTGGCTGGTAAGGCTCAGTGGTTGTGTTGACATGTGAACCAGGAGGTCTCAGTTAGATTCCCAGTTAGGGCACATGCCCGGGTTGCAGGATCCTCCCCAGTGGGGGATATGCAGGAGGCAGCCAATCAATGAGTCTCTCTCATCATTGATGTTTCTATCTCCCTCTCTGAAATCAATTATATATATATTTAAGTGGCCTGTAATAAACCCTTCTATTTAAAAAAAAAAAAGTCAGATGATGACACTACTTTGTTCAAAATCCACCAATGGCCACTCATTTTATTCAGTAAAAAGTTACAAAACGGGTCCTCCACAGTCCGCCTCCGGCACCACTCCATCTTCTATTATTTCACCCTCTGCCTACTCAGCTCCACCCCCACAAGCCACCTTGCTCTTCCTAGAACAAGTCGGATAGACTCCTCCTCTGGACCTTTGTGCCTCTGACTGCTCTTTCCCCAGATTCTCCAGCCATTTACATAGCTCACTGCCTCACTTTCCTCAAGACTTTTACTCATCTGAGACCTTCCCTAGCCACTCTGTGTGAAAGTACAAAATCCACCCACCCCGTTCCCAGCATTCCCTGCTTCCCTGCTCTGATCTTTCCATACTGCATATCACTCAGTACTACATAGTTCGTTTATTGGCTTACTGCCGGCCCTCCTCCACCAGAATGTATGTTCCATAACGGCAGGGCTTTTTATTTGTCTTGTCAGTACTGTATTCTCAGTATCTAGAATTGAGTATTTGTTGGCTGAGTGATGAATAGATGGGAGAAATAATGGGCTTTGCATGTTGTGGATAGCTATCAGTTTTATAGTTAGAATGGAGAACTTTGTTTAATCTGGTGAATCTGTTTAGAGGATATCAGTGAAGAGAGCTTCTAATCCTTTAAATCATAAAAATAAATGTAATTTTAAGTTGATGAGTATAGGAAGGAAGAGGGTGGAATGAGTTTATAACAGAGCAGACTGATATAGATTGGAGAAGAAAAGTTAGAGGTAAGAGCAGACGCTTTGTCAACATCCCTGAAGATGTAACCTGTTGTCTGCTCAGTGCTAGACGTTGGAAGTGGTTGCCCCTGGTTTATCTGTGTGGAGGCTAGTTCAATTCTTAAATTACTTTGTTTATATTCACTTTCAGCATGCAGTGAAGAATTGAAGATCTCTCCCACCAGAATGATGAGCATTTCCGGTTTTCCTGTGGGTTGCTTGATGGGTGCAACTGACAAGCTTGTGGTCCAGGTTGAAAAGGCCCTTTGGGCCCTGGCCGGTTTGGCTCAGTAGATAGAGCGTCAGCCTGCGGACTCAAGGGTCCCGGGTTCGATTCGGGTCAAGGGCATGTACCTTGGTTGCGGGCACATTCCCAGTGGGGAGTGTGCAGGAGGCGGCTGGTCGATGTTTCTAACTCTCTATCTCTCTCTCTTCCTCTCTGTAAAAAATCAATAAAATATATTTTTTTAAAAAAGAAAAAGAAAAGGTCGTTCGGAGCTAAGATTCCCAGATACCCTTATGTAGGTTTAGAAAGGCCAGAGATGACTGGGTTCAATTAAAGAAAGATAATGTAATTACTTCCTTTTATTCCTCCTCCCCCTTCTCTTCTTCCACTTCTCTCTATCGACCACTCTCTTTGGAGTTAAAGATCAGAGCCAAGAAAAGGGGAGCAACGAAGGATAAAGTGGTCCCCGGGCTGCTGCCCTCTGCTCTCAGTCCGCGTTAGAAAGCTGGCCTGGAAGAGGAGCTGCGAGAAGGGGGCTCCGGGGGCCGGCTGAGGGCAGCGGGAGGCCAGCTCGGCCTATGTATCTGTTCCTTTCCAATATCGCCCCTTTCCCACCGGGAAGGCAGCCTCCCTTCCCCTGGGAGGTGGAGGCCGACGCAAGGTGAAGGGGTCAGTTTAGAGACCCAGAGCCGGGCGACAGGCGGCTTCTGGCGGAAAGTTGGCAGCCACCGCCCCCGTCGCCGGCCTTCCTCCTCGACTCTCCACCCCTCTCCGGGCGATACGGCGGAGGTGGGGGGGCTGGGGGGACTGGCCTTGTGTTTTGGAACAGCTGCTGCCGGCGCTGGGCCCGCCTGGAATGCGGGAACAGGCTGCGCACCAGGACTTTTATGGAAACTTGCTGCTGGAGACGGCGGCGGCGACAGCCAGAGGGCTCCCGGCGGCAGGAGCGGCGGCGGCGGCGGCGCCCAGACCCTCGCCCATTCCCAGGCGCAGGACGCGCGCAGCCTCTCCACGCGCCACGAGGGTCATCGCTGGTCGCGGCTCTAGGAGGGTGAGAGGAGTGGCGGGGGGAGCGTGGGGCGGGGGTGGCGGAGGTGTCGGGTCTCCCGGGGGAGAGGGGGGGGGGGGGGGGCGGCGGGACAGGGAGACGCTCCCCGCGCCTGGCTTCTGGCCGGGCTCGGACGCGGCCCCGAGCGCACCCGGTTCGCTCCGACGCGCAGGGCGGCCGCGGCCGAGTGCGGAGCTGGGTCAGCCTCACTGTCTCTCACGGTCCCCTGGCCTCCGGCCCTGGTGGAGCTTTCCTTGCCCCGCCGCCCCGTTTCAGCGCCGTTGCACCCTGTTCGTTGAGTTTTGGGTGCTTTCTCCACTCCTGCAGGGGAAGAGCCTCCGTGCGCGCGGCGGGTACCAGTCCCTGTGCTCTACCCGTGGGGTCCAGGCAGGTAAAGTTCAGGGGCGTCCCCCGCCGCGTCCCCCGGGCGCGGTCTCCATCTCGCCAGCTGTGCATGTCATTTTTCGGAGAGATCATTCCTGATCGGTCCCTGCGGACGCTGGGCAGTGAAGTGTGATTTAACAGCCTACCCCCCACCGCTCCTGCCAAGGGATTCTTTTTCGGATTCCGTCCGGGGTGCGATGTTGGGGGTTGTGCAAGGAGAAGTTGGAGTGAATCAGGTAGTTACCTCTTGAAACCTGCCTTGTCTATATTTTTTGAAAACGCCAAACCATTCCAGTTGTGTAAACTGTGAAACGCTCTACAAATGCTAAACATGTATTATTGTTGGCATTTGTAAAGAAAATAACAAGTCGAGAGATGCCTTGATTATTGCAGTGGCTTTGAGATCTTCATTTTATATTTATTAAAGGTCCATAACTTGAACAAAGAGAGCTGGGGGAGCGGGGGGGGGGGGAGAGGAGTGGGGGAGAGGGAGAGAGAGAGAGGGAGAGAGAAACAAGAACAAGGTAAAAATAGCATAAGGCCATGTCCTAACAAAATGTCTGTCCTTGGGAAAGAGGCAGGTAAAGAAAAGAAGTAACCGTTATAAGAAAGAAATTCGTTCCCTGAGGAAAGCAATGGGAGCATCATTCATCAGCTAAATTTTGTTAATGAATTCATGTAACCGACCCATTGGCTTTCGAGTCACAACATAACTATGTGTTGGATAGTGTGTTTAAATAAGCTTAAGTATTTACACCATCTTAGTCACGCAACATTGAGTGAGCCACATTTATTTTTCCCCCTAATCCTCCTACAGGTTAAATTGCTTCCATATTAAAAAACCTCAGAATACACATAAGTCTCTGAAATTCTTTTGAGATTTGAGGTATGATAAGGTGGAAAATGCATAACAAATCAAATTTAGGGACAGGTTTTTTTTGGGAAATATATTTAGTATAAGTGAACTTTGATTATTCAATGTAGTTAGTTGAGATTCTTCCTCACAGGTATTAGGCCCCTATTTTTGAAGATATTTTATATTTTGACTGGAATAATTTAAAGAAAAATGTGTACAATTCTATAATTTATCTGCAACAACTCCCTTAAAGAGCCCTAAGCAAAAACCACAAAAAATTAGTTTAAATCCAGTTTCCTGCAGTACAGTATTATTGTAATTCAGTTTTAATAGAAGATTCACACTTTCAAATCCATTCAAAACTGAAATAGCAATTTTTCCTACTCACCTTACAATGGAATCTGTGCTATTTTTGAAAATCTGATATATAAGACTGATCATTGTGAAAATGTATGTCATCTTGAGATGACTATATTTAGTATTAACAGAGGGATGTATTATCTAGGTTCTTGAACAGTAATTTCCCCCTGAAATTACACTCTAAGTATTTAGGTTAGGGTTTCATTCATGAACAAAATGAAAACTATATATATGGAGATTAATTGGGGATTTAGTCCTTAGAACCCAAGTGGCTGGGGACGACATACTTCATTTAGAAAAATAAAATGTATTGTTATCTTTGAAACACCCTAAAGACAAATAAAAGTATTGTTTAAATAAAAATACATATCTAGCCTGGCTGGTGTGGCTCAATGGATTGAACGCCATCCATGGACCAAGAGATCCCCAGTTCAATTCTCTGTCAGGGCACATGCTTAGTTTGTGGGCTCAATCCACAATAGGGGGCATGCAGGAGACTTTCTCTCTCTCCCTTCCTCTTTGAAATCAATAAAAAAAAAAAGAAAGAAAAAAATACATGCCTAAATGAAAGAAAACAATGCAGTAAATGTAGAAAAGTATGTAACAGATGGGCGATGTCTGAAAGTTTTTACAGAAGAGAGGACTCAGTACATTTTATAGTATGTAGGCCACACACACACACACACACACACACACACACACAAAGAACATCATGGTAGTCTGTAATTTGAGGGAAAATGATCTACAACATGCTTAACAATTTCACATATTTCTGCTCTTATTTAATCAATCTGTGATCTACATCGCCTGTATAGTTTCATGTTCTCTTTCTTCTGGTTTTATAATTGGAAATTACATATACACTCTAGGATGGGTGGTTCTTTACCCAGAAATCCAACTAATTTAAGTTTTAGTAAAATTTGTTTTTTATTATGAAGTTATAATAAAACCATATTATAGTTATGATTAAAAATTATGAAGAATGGAAAAGGGGGTATCAAAATCTGACACACCGACTGTTATGATTTTGTTATATTTCCCTCTTTTCCCTATGAGTATGATTTTTTTCTTGCTTTGCCATATGTAAAAGCATCAGATGCAGTATCTTCCATCTAGTAAGTGTTCAATAGCTAGTTCTTTTTCTCTTCCCTTCCCTTTTTTTCCTTCTTGTCATCACTTCCTTTTTGCTCTCAGAGTAAAAGACAGGTAGATTGGGGCTCCCTAAGTCAGGTTTTGAGGTTGGTGAAATTTGATTTCCACCTTCTTTTCTGTGCCTCTTGTCTGTCCTGTTCTCCCCTTTGACTCTGCCTCCCTCTTTCTGGTCCAAATAGGCTTCTCCTAAAAAATAACAAAACAAACAAACAAAAATAGGCTTCTCATTTGTCTCCATTTCCTGTTTATTTAGATCAGGGGCCATGAACTGGCAGCCCAAAAGCCACTTTCAGCCACAGACATGCTTAAAATTTGGTACATTTTATATTAAAATATGGATTCCCAGCCTCTCTTGAAAAATTGGAAGAAGTTGGCAAAACAGAGTCCACATTTCTTCATTGCAACAATATGCTGGAACTAAGCAGTGGCTCCCCACTCAGACAGGGTGCACACTCTCTTTTTCACACAGATTCCACCATTCCCTGTTTTAGATCTTAGTCATCATTCATTTACATTACCTATCGATGACACTACTAACACTCACTCACATTACCTGACCCTAGTCTAAGTAAGTATGAGGGCAAGTCTGAAGTCATGATATGAAGGGAAGTCTTTGGGACTTGGCATTAAGAACCTGGACTTTAAATGTCATAGATATATTTAGATTAGCAAGCCTTCTCTTAAACAATACTATTATAGGAATGGGAAGAAGTTAACATTCGTTGACACTAATTGCTAGTCAGTTTGAGTTGAAAGGGACCATGTATAGCTAACTAAAACAAAATATTTTAACTGGTGGGATTTTAGAAAGCATGGAGGAGATATTTCTGGGAGAGACCCCCAGAGGTTTGCCACAAAAAGGAGTTAACTACTATTCTGCCTCCCCACCGCACCCATTCCCAGCTATGTCCTTCACTGAAAGGCCTTCTTCCACTTGCCGAGAGGCGCAGTCTCCTCCACAGATTACTACATCCATTTGCGTAGTAATGGATGTAGTAATCTGTAATCAGCCAACTTCCTGAAGCCCTAACTTTCAGGTTTTTCATGATATCTAGTTTAATGTAAGCTCACTCCATTTTATTTTCTATTATTTCATTTTCATTCATTCATCATAGGCCCTCCTATTGGAGATATTAATCATAAGTTTTATTTGGGTTGATTTTTGGATCAGACAATTGTCCTGTTATTTCTTTGTCCTCCATTCACTTGCTCAAATATGAATTGAGTTTGTACTGTGTCCTAGTTGTTGTGTGAGACACTAAGGATAAAGAACAGAGTAGACAGTGGCGGGCTATAAGGGGTCAATGGGAGAAAAAAGGGGACATACGTAATACTTTCAACAATAATGATTTAAAAAAAAATAAAAACAGAGTAGAGCAGTTTTGACCTTTCAGGGGCTCATAGTAGGTGAGTGCTCTTTGAAAAATACCACATACAGTCATATGAATGCAAAGTATTGTATATTATTAATACAGAAGATTGTCAAGGCAGGTTGAAAATAAGAGTCTTGGTTATCAGTTAGGAATGGTGTATGAGTAAGGAAAAAATCTCACTATGTCAAATAGGTAGAATAGGATGTAATCTCATATTTTTGAATTGTGATGAGTTTATGACAGGTTTTGTAATATAATTTTAAAGTATAAAGTTGCACCTTCATTAATTAAATCATAAAGTTATATTTAAGTTTATATTGTTCTACAAGTGAAATATAATAAAAATGTAGACATTTCATAAAGCTCAAAACAATGTTGTTGTTTGTTCCAAAGACTGTAAAGAGGTAGGTTTTAACAGTTACTTGTAGTGTATATTTAAGTGTTCTATCTAAAACCTTCTTAAAAGTTGAGACAAAGAATATACTTGATGTAGACTTAAAGCTGTCACTCTCCTGACAATTCTGTTCTCCTTAAGAAACCAGATAATACATTATTCACACAATGAAACAGTTACTGAAAATGACAGCTATAATTTAAAATTATTTTCTTGATTCCTGCATTATTTGCTCTTGAAATATTTAAATTGCACATCTAAAAGTCAAGAAAAGTTAACTAAATTTAGACAGTTTAGAGGTCAAACATAGGTTCGATGAAATTCTAAAATAGGAACATTAGCATGTATATTTTAACATAGATCTCTTGTACTTTATATTACATTCTACTATGGGACTTACATATTGTCTGACAGCTTGAACTTCAATTATTTTATAACAGCCCAAAAGTATATTCTGTTCTTGGAACATTTTATCAGGCCGATTAGGTCATTTTCAAAAACTTTTTAAAGCCTGTCTCACTAACTGTTATGCCAGTTTGTACCAATTAGTATTACTGTTGGAGATTATATATATACTAGAGGCCTGGTGCACAAAAATTTGTGCACTCAGGGGGGAAGGGGGGGCCCCTCAGCCCAGCCTGTGCCCTCTCGCAGTCTGGGACCCCTCGGGAGATAACTACCTGCTGGCTTAGGCCTGCTCCTGGGTGGCAGAGGGCAGGCCCAATCCCTAGGTGCAGCCCCTGGTCCGGCTCAGAGCAGGGCTGATTGGGGAGTTGGGGCACCACCCCCTGTCATGCACAGAGCAGGGTGGATTGGGAGGTTGTGATGCCACCTTCAGTCACGCTCAGGGTAGGGCCGATTGGGGGGTTGGGGCACCGCCCCCTGTCACACTCAAGGCAGGGGTCGATGGGGAGGGTTGCGGTGCCACCCCCCTGTCACGCACAGAGCAGGGCCAATGAGGGGGTTGGGGCGCGCCCCCCTGTCACTTC
>NW_005871073.1:4234123-4269445 GCF_000147115.1 Myotis lucifugus
GCAGGGCGATCAGGGGGTTGAAGGAGCTCCCCCCTGTCACCCACAGAGCAGGGCTGATCAAGGGGATTGGGGCGCTCCCACTGTCACACTCAAGGGCAGGGCCGATGGGGAGGTTATGGCTCTACCCCGTCACACACAGAGCAGGGCCTGTGGGGGGGGGGGGTTGGGGTGCCGCCCTCTATCAGCCACAGAGCAGGGCCGATCAGGGGGTTGACACGCTGCACCCTGTCACACACAGAGTCGCAGGGCGATCAGGGGGTTTGGGCGCTGCCCCCTGTCACGCTGATCTGGTGCCAGGAGGCCTCACGGCTCCGCTGATCCCGGTGCTGGGAGGCATATTACCCTTTGGGGGCCGGCTGGTTTGCCCTGAAGGGTGTCGTATATCAGGGTGGGGGTCCCCACTGGGGTGCCTGGCTAGTCTGGGTGAGGGGCTGAGGGCTGCTTTCAGGCTGGCGGTTGACTGAAGCTCCCAACCGCTCCTTTTTTTATTTTTTTTTATTTTATTCTGGGCCAGCTTTAGCTCTGGCTCTAGCTCTGAGGCTTCGGCTGCTGAAAGCAGGTATCTGGTTTGTTTCCGCTCTATAATCGAAACAATGTATAACTCCAGCTCTGAGATCCCGGCCGGCTGAAAGCTGGTTTCTGTGGTTTTGTTTAGCTTCTATATTTGTTACAATGTTTCAAACTGCAAGCTCAGAGGCCGGCAGCGGCAGGCGGGGAACGTTGGAGTCCTCTGTCACTGAAGCAAGCAAGCCTCATGTTCGCTTCCAGCTGCCTGGCTGCTGGCCACCATCTTGGCTGGCAGTTAATTTGCATATCACCCTGATTAGCCAATGGGAAGGGTAGCGGTCGTACGCTAATTACCATGTTTCTCTTTTATTAGATTAGATATGCATATATATGTATATATGTGTGTATACACACACACACACACACACTGAGTGGCCAGATTATTATGACCACCTGACGTTTGTAGGCAAATTAGCTATAATTTCACGCTGAAGTTGCTAGAGGGCCTGACCATTATAAATAGGGAAGCAGGTTGTTTACCAGGACAGTAGAAGTGATTTTTTTCTGAAGATATGGGTAAACAATGCGATTTAACAGCCTTTGAACGTGGAATATATATATTGAGTGGCCAGATTATTATGACCACCCCATCAGTACTTCATTGGGCCACCTTTTGCCTTCAATACTGCAGCGATTCTTCTTGGCATTGACTCCACGAGATGTTGAAAGGTGATGCGAGGAATCTGACACCATGTCTGATGAATAGAACGGTCCAGTTCTGTGAGATTTGATGGTTGTGGAACCAGCTGCCTGATGGCTCTTTTAACTTCGTCCCACAAATGCTCAATTGGATTGAGATCTGGTGATTGTGGGGGCCACCTAAGCAAGGTAAAGTCTCCCTCATGTTCTTGAAACCACTCCTGTACAATATGAGCACCGTGGCATGGCGCATTGTCTTGTTGGAAGAAGCCATCTCCATTGGGATACGCCTACAACATGATAGCATGAACCTGATCAGCAACGATACTTAGGTGTGTTGTGCTATTCAGACATTGTTCCACACGAATTAAAGGGCCCAAATCATGCCAGGAAAACATGCCCCAAACCATAACACTGCCCCCACCAGCCTGAAGGGTTGTACTCATGCATGTGGGGTGCATGTTTTCATGCTGTTTCCGCCAAATTCTCACTCTGCCATCTGCATGATGCAACTGGAAACGTGATTCATCGGACCACATGACTTTTTTCCATTGCTCGACTGTCCAATCCTTGTGTTCCTGTGCAAATTGGAGACGTTTTATCTTGGTAACTGCAGACAGCAAAGGTGTTTGAACAGGCCTTCGGCTTCCATATTCCATACAATGCAGTGTACGACTAATATGCCTACAAACGTCAGGTGGTCATAATAATCTGGCCACTCAGTGTATATATATCCCACATTCAAAGGCTGTTAAATCGCGTTGTTTACCCATATCTTCAGAAAAAAATCACTTCTACTGTCCTGGTAAACAACCTGCTTCCCTATTTATAATGGTCTGGCCCTCTAGCAACTTCAGTTCGAAGTTATAGCTAATTTGCCTACAAACGTCAGGTGGTCATAATAATCTGGCCACTCAGTATATATATATTTCTGAATATTTTGCTACAAAGGTCCTTAAGCAAACAAAAGTTGGACGATTTCAAATAATTATTTTTAAAAATGTTTTTATTGATCTGAGAGAGAGAGAGGAAAGGCGGAGAGAGAGAGAAACATCGATAGGCTGCCTCCTGCATGTCTCCCACTGGGGATTGAGCCCATAATCCAGGCATGTGCCCTGACTGGGAATCGAACTGGTGACCTCCTGGCATATAGGTCAATGGACGCTCAACCACTGAGCTATACCGGCTGGGCTCAAATTATTTTGAATTAATGTTTTATCAAATTGAAAATTGAAAAAGTTTGTAAATTTTTGTATGCAAGAGGGTTTATGAAAAGTTATGACAAGATTAAACCTGTATATATCATTTGTTCTGAATTTTTATTTCATAATCCACATGCCACCACAAATAATTATGATCATTTATATATCGAGCAGCTATTTAGTCCAAGGCATGGTCCCTAGTTGGTTGATACAAGAGAGGGAGGCATCTTTGGCAGAGTAGAAGGTGAGTAATACCCTTCCAGGAGGAAGGACATGAGTATTTAGGGCATTGTGGAGGGAGGGTGGAGAGAGGGTCCTAGGAGACAAAAAGGAGAGGATTTAAGGGAATTAAATATTTTCAGCTGCATTTTGGAGAGCTTATGGCTCCATTCCTTAACTAAAGGTTGGTGTCTGTGACTCCCACAAAAACTTCCATGATGGATTTATAATTTAGTGTTGAGCTTCACTAAAATGTATAACATTCAGCTACATTGTGAACATTTCAAAGTCCATGTCTTGGAATCAGTTAATTCTTTAAAAAGCCTTCATAAAACTAACATTCTCACTGTCATTATACAACTAAAAGTGAATTTGGTTGCTCTAAGAGTATCTAACGTTAAATAATGTTAAATCATGTCCTGTTCTGTTCAATAATGTTCTGTTAGATAAGAAATTCAGAAGCCTTCTGTACTTTTGACAATTTAACAGAATGATGAGACATATCAGTATTTTTCTTAATCAAGAGAATGACATATGTGTGAATACCATTTCTTCGTTCTTCACTCTCATTATTTACAGAAATAGGAGTGCTACGTGCATGTCACTGACTTGGACACTTTAATAATCAGATATCAAAACAGCCCCTACCTAGATTAAGCATGAATGAATTCACTCAATGAATTCTAAAACCACAACCATCAGAGATAGCTGCATTGCGTTTAGTACCTGAGAATCATTTAAAAACCTAAGTCTGTGTTCTATCTAACTAACTCCAAGTTAATTCTAAGAGAATAACTGCTAGTATGTATCCATTTAAAAGGAAATAAAGTAGCTTAAATAAAAACTCTGTGCTGCTCACCTGAGGCAAAATGTTTGTTTCTCAGTTACCCATCACCATGTTCGACTGTCAGTTAGTTGCCAGAAAAAGATGACAAATTCACTAAATACAGAGAATACTATCAATCATGGCTTTTGGCTTCCAACATATTTCTACTGCTCAGAATTGTGGTTCTCAAATGATTGCATTAATGTTCTGTTGATTACACTAATAAGTAAAACCTTATAAACTACGCCCCCATCCCCATCACACACACCAGTTGTACTATTTTCTTGGCATCAGCATAATACAATGGGCAAGAGTGCAGACTCTGTAGACAAACTCTGCCCATTTTTATCCTGTGTCCATCACTCATTAATTGTGTGGTCTTAGGCAAGTCACTTGATTTTTCCCAGCTGTAATAATTTACAGAAGACTTCAAATCCTATTAGATAAACTCTAAGACATTATTTTTGTACTAATATTTTAAGAAATTTTAAATTACTAGGCTTAGACTTTTTTTTGTTTTGAGACAGGGTTTGATAATAGAATTTCCTTAAAGGGTTCTTGTGGGGAATAAATTAGCACATTACCTGGCACACAGTAAAGGCTTAGTAAATGTTAGCTTGATTATTTTCATCATTATTTTTTTTTTCATATTGTGATCTAGGAGTGTGTTAGTGAGATGGTGGATTTAGATTAGACAATACAATCAGTGACTGTGGAATAGAATTTTTTCCTGTGAAGCTAATAAACCAAATGTAGTCAAATTTATACTTTTAACCTTGGTTTAGCCCAGAAAGACAACTGAGTTAACAGTTGGAATACACTGTTGTTTCTACCAGCCAGAGTCATACCTTTAAAAAACTGTTTTTTTAAAGGAATCCTATAAGTATTTATCTGCTTGATTTTGAAATTAATTTCTCTAACATAAAGCTAGTTAAGAGATATGAGTCCTCTTGGTTTGTAATCTAGACCTTAAAAAAACAACTCCATAACACAAAAAGCTCATAAATGTGTTTTGCTAAAACTCTTTTACCCTGAAAATGTAGAACAGAGCCAACTATCAGCAAAAGATCACTTGCTTATATTTTAACCAAAAAAGTTAAGGTTTAGTACTGTTCAAATTTTCACAGACTTTCAAAACGGAGCTCAAAATACTGAAATGACATTTAAAGAACTATTCTAAGTGGTTTTACTCAGTAAAGTTTAAAGATCAATCTTATTTCATTCGGATTCTATAAATAAGTCAAGATATAATTTGAAGATTTAAAAAAAATTTGATGAAGTGAGCTGATTCATTTATTCTCCCGACTATTTTTGACAGGGTAATTCTTTATTGTCACCAAGCCACGCAATTTTCTTTCATGTTACCAGGAAAAAAGTCTTCTTGAAGTTCATCTGGCCAATTAATTCAGCTAAAATTATCAATCCCCATAGTCCTATATGAGATTGCTCAAATTTTCTTCGTACCCTTTGGTATTCCTCTTAAATGATACAAATGAATTTAAAGGTTCCCTGCTCACTTGCAGGGAATTGTAGGTTTTTACTGAAGAGGGTACATTGTAGTGAGGGACACCAGGAGTAATGAAATGAATCAAACTTATTGATACCTACTAATGTTAGATATTATTCTAGAGTCGTTACACATGTTATCTTTTCTAATCCTAACTAGGAAGCAACAGTGTTGGAACTTGGGTTAGGTCTTATGATCAAATTATGGTAATCAAATGTGAGGTGAAGACTTATAGTAGAATGGGGGCAGTGGAAATAGTGAAGTAACATGTAAGAACAAATTTGAAAGCAACATTCACAATCTTGACAATCTATTAAAATGTAGGAGATATAGAAAAATAAACCAGTAGTAACTTTAAGGTTTGAGAAACTATGAGTATTAAGGGTAGATTTTGTTGGTTATACAAGAAGAAATATCTGATAGGTAACTCTAGATATGATAGAATGGCTCAGATAAGCGAATAGGACTAGAGCTAATAGTTATTTTTATCTCAGGCATGTAGAAGTAGATTGCTTGTAAACCTTGATTAATGACATACTTTCATCCAAGCATGGCCTGCTTTTATTAGTAATTGTTTTTTAAAATATATTTTTATTGATTTCAGGGAGGAAGGGAGCGGGAGCGAGAGATAGAAACATCAATGATGAGAGAGAATCATTGATCAGCTGCCTCCTGCACAGTCCCCACTGGGAATCGAGCCAACAACCTGGGCATGTGCCCTTTACCAGAATCTAACCTGGGACCCTTCAGTCCTCAGGCCAACGCTCTATCCACTGAGTCAAACTGGCCAGGGCTATTAGTAATTGTTGTTAGTAATGTATAAGCACCCACCGGCCCATTAAACTACAACAGTTATCACTTTGTTAATAGTTACATGGAATTGAGACCCACTCACCCCATCATATTATCTCCTCACACAAAGAAAACTAGCCCCAGATGATTTCATTGGGAAGTTCTTGCAAACATTTAAGGAAAAAAATAATACCAACTCTACATGCACTATTACAGAAAATTAAAGAAGAGAAAATACTTCCCAACTCATTCTGTGAGAGAAGTATTACTCAGTTAACAAAAACAGGTGTGGCTCAGTAGTTGAGGGTCAACCTATGAACCAGGAGGTCATGGTTCAATTCTTGGGTTTTGAGCTCAATTCCCAGTAGAGACCATGTAGGAGGCAACCAATCTATAATTCTCTCTCATCATTGATGTTTCTATCTCTCTCTCCCACACTCTTCCTCTCTAAAATCAATACAAAAAAATTGAAAAAACAATCACACAGGTATTACAAGAATATAAAACTACAAACCACCTGGCCTGTGTGGCTCAGTGATTGAGCGCTGACCCATGCACCAAGAGGTGATTGGTTTGATTCCCAAGTTGCAAGCTGATCCCCAGCAGGGGACTTGCAGGAAGCAGCCAATCAATGTTGATGCTTCTCTCATGGATGTTTCTATCTCTCCTTTCTTCTCTAAAATCAATAAAAAAATATTTAAAAAAACCCTACAGACCAATATCCTTTGCAAACGTGTATGGAAAACTTCTTAACAAAATTTTATCAAACTGAATTTATCAGGATGTATAGGGTAATACATCATGACCAATGAAATTTATCCTAGGAATGGAAAGTTGATTTAACATTTGAAAATAAATAAATTGATTCACCATAATAAAAATTAAAACCACATGATTATCTTAATAGACAAAGAAAAAGCATTAGATAATTCAACACCCATTCCTGAAATTACTGCAGCATAATAGGAATAGAAAGGAACTTAATCTGATATAGTTCATCTAAGAAAAAATCTATAGCTAAAATCATACTTATTGGTGAGAGAAAATTTTTTCCCCTGAGATCAGGAACAAGGCAAAGAAGCCAGCTCTCATTACTTCTACTTAACACTGTCCTGGAAATTCTAGCCAGTACAATCAGGCCACAAAAAGAAATAAAAGACATCCAGATTAAAAGGAAAAAGTGTTCACAGATGATGCAATCATCTATGTAGAAAATCTAATGAAATCTAAAACAAACAAAAACCCAATGGAATTGATAATTTTACTTTAGCAGGGTAGCAGGATATAAGATCATAGTACAAAAATAAATTATGTATTTATATACTAGCAACAGACAATTATCAATTGAAACCTAAAAACACACCATTTACAAAAGCAACAACAAATGTGAAAATTTTTTAGGGATCAATCTCACAAAAGATATGAAAGACCCGCAGACTGAATACTACAAAACATTTCTCTTTTTTAAAAAAAAAAACATGTTTTTATTGATTTTAGAGAGAGAGGAAGGGAGAGAGATAGAGGGATAGAAACATCGATGAGAGAGAAACATCTATTGGCTGCCTCAAGACTTGTACATGAATGTTCATAGCAGCTTTATTTGTAATAGTCAGTAACTGGAAACAACCCTAATGTCTATCAACAGATGAATGGTTAACAAATTGGGGCATATAATAATCAGTAATAAAAAGGAATGAACTATTGGCAAATGCAACAACGTGGATGAACCTCAAAATAATTATGCTGGGTGAAAAAAAGCCAGACAATCAAGTACATACTATATAATTCCATTTATAGAAAATTTGAACTAATCTATAGTGACAGAAAGCATATCTGCCTGGGGTTGGGGGGGTGGGGGTGGGAGAGGCAGGAAGAGGAAGGAAGTAAGGGGTCTGAGAAAACGTTTGGGAATAATGTATATATTCATTTTCTTGATTGTGGTGATGGTGTCATGAATACATACATATGGCAGAACTTATCAAATTGTGCACTTTTAAAAAGTGTACTTTATTGTCTGTCAACTGTAACTTAGTAAAGCTATTTTTTAATTTTACAAATTACAATAAATAAATTACAATAAAACTCTGAAAAGTATTCAATTAATCCAGAAGTAGGCAAGAAAAAAAATAATAAAAGAACAAAAAAGAGGGGACAAATAAGAAATAAATAGTAAATGGTAGACTTAAGTCCATTCATATAAATAATTACATTAAATGTTAATAGACTAAACACTGCAATTAAAAGATAATATCAGAATTGATTTTATTTTAAAAAGTAAAGTCCAATTATGTGCTGTATCCAAAAGATGTACTTCACATGTAAAGACAGAGGTAGGTTGAAAATAAATGGCTAGAAAATGATATACTATGCAAACTAAACTTAAGAAAGTTGATGTAGCTATTTTAATATCAGATAAGTTCAAGGCAATGAGGTAAGACAGAAATTTCATACTGATGAAAGGGTCAATTCTAACAGAAGATATTAAAATCATAATGTATATGCACTTAAGAGAGTTTGAAATTATATGAGACACAAATGACAGAATTAAAAGAAGAAATAGACAATTCCACATAGTTGAAGACTGGTAAAACTAGGCCAAAAAAAAAGTGAAGACAGAAATTTCAATAACACTATCAACCACCTTGACCTGGTTGATATTTATAGAATAATACACCTAATAACTGCAGGACACAAATTCTTTGCAAGTGCACTAGCTATAGTCACAAGCTATTTTGGGCCATACACTTACAAAGATCTTTTAATACCATGCATCTTGTACCTTCTCTACCCTAAATCTTGGGGAAAGAAGCTAAGAGTTATCACAATTTAGGACTTACCTGGATAATGTCAGTATTTCTTAAGGAGCAATTAACATACTATTAATATTTACAAAAATGCATAGCATATTTTTAAAAATTAAGTCATTAAAATTCTTATTCAATACTAATATTTTTCAGGTGCAAAAATACACAAAGCTTCATAATCACCCCAAGACGACATAGAGCAAACATGAATGATATTTCCCAAAAGGCTGAGGTAAGTCTCCAGAGTTAAAAAAGAAGTAGGGGGAAACCTAAGGTTGACTGTAGAACTGCTGAAAGGGCAGTTGTTCAGTGGAAAGGTCACGTTGACAAATTCATAACAACATAGTGTCAAGACATAAATCATAAGAAATTCACAGGCTGGTCTTGGGTCCCGTAGTTTTGCTTTGGTTCCAATCTGAGAATCATGATTATTAAATTTGTGAATGATAGTAAAGTGGATGTGATGGGAAGTATCTCGAGTAGAATTTTAATATCTTGTTAAGTCTTAGAAGTTATATTTTCAGTATTAAAAAAACGGATTTGACTTGCACTCTCAGGAGTTAGCAATAATTCACTCTCAGGTGAGGGTCCCTACTAGCACTTCCTCCAGAAGCTGCAATAAAACTTCTCAGCCATTTTCTGGTTCTTGGCTGCAGTTATGGAGAGTTGTAGTAAGAAGAATCCAACCCCAAATTTGGTGATGCCCCCAAATTATAAACGTAATAAAACTTTAAATGGCCAATGACACCATAAGTAGATAAAATAGGGGCTGGGTATGCCAGATTAATTAGCAATTTGTCATTAGTGCTTAGGAGAAAGGGTTTGGCGTTCTAAGTAAGAACTGAAGCTTTATTTACTGAAACTTCTTTTAGAGATCAGCTTAATTTTAAAAAATGATGAAAATAATTTGCTTTCTAGGTTTTATAGTGGAGGAAAAGTTTTGGGAAGCTCTTTTGCCATTTGGAAATTTTCCTATAGAGCTCATCCTATTTGGAATGAGACAGC
Source organism: Myotis lucifugus (assembly GCF_000147115.1). Lineage (NCBI taxonomy): Eukaryota > Metazoa > Chordata > Mammalia > Chiroptera > Vespertilionidae > Myotis > Myotis lucifugus. Next base: position 4,243,685 of record NW_005871073.1, read on the forward strand.
TTTCTTACACATTAAAAACGTATATTTTTATTGATTTCAGAGAGGAAGGAGAGGGAGAGAGAGAGATGAAACATCAATGATAGAAAAGAAATCATTGATCGGCTGCCTTCTGCACACCCCACACTGGGGACCGAGCTCGCAACCAGGGCATATGGCCTGACTGGGAATTAAACTATGACCTCCTGGTTCGTAGGTCGATGCTCAACCACTGAGCAACACCGGCCGGACATTCTTACACATTTTTAATGTTGTTTTATAGAAGTTCTGGATGGGCAGTAACAATATAAGTCGTCTCTGCCTGTGCACAAAGACCCTGGCACATCTCAGCTGCAAATGAGAAATAAAGGACTGGACTTAAGTTTAACTCATATTAGATATGGAAACAAGCAAGAACATTAATGTGTGAATTAAACTTTAAGCCTAAACTTTTGCTTTATTTTCAACTTCATCTAATTTATTGAAATTAGTCTGGGTGCCCGGCCAGTGTGGCTCAGTAGTTGAGAGTCAAACTATGAACCAGAAGGTCATGGTTCAATTCTCTGTCAGGGCACAAGCCTGGGTTGGGGGCTAGATCCCTAGTGGGGAGTGTACAGGAGGCAGCTGATTGGTAGCTCTCTCTCATCATTGTTGTGTTGATATTTCTATCTCTCTCTCCCTCTCCCTTCCTCTCTGAAATCAATAAAAATATATTTTAAAAAATTAGTCTGGGTATCTTTTAAGCAAGCAATGGGAGTAGGTTGATAAAATACAGGTTATTTTAAATTAGAATCCAGTATTCAATTTATATATTTTACTAGCCCTCAGCTTCAGTGGAATGCACTTACAAGATGGAACTTCTGTACTATATATTAATAAAATTTTACTCTCATATTTTCTATAATTTCCTTTTTTAGATTTAGACTTCAGACAGTATATAATCAGATTCTTGTGGTTAAAATAAAGGTTTCAAACTCATTTCTATTTTCTGTTTCAACAAGTATTTCTTGTATTGCTTATTCTGATCTATCTTTACCTAACTTATTCCTATCTTTATTTTTTTCAACTTTCTTTTCTTTATTTTCTTCTAACGAAGATTCTGCTTTCTTCATCTAAACCTGTCCCAAAAACCTATGTGCCAAAACTTGGCAAAGGTGATGTAAAGGATAAGTTTGAAGCCATGCAAAGAGCCAGGGAAGAAAGAAATCAAAGGAGATCTAGAGACGAAAAGCAAAGAAGAAAAGAACAATATATTAGAGAGAGAGAATGGAACAGGAGAAAACAGGAGGTTATTTTATTTTATTTTACTATTGTGCAAATATTCATCTTATTAATTTACATTTCATTATTCACATTTACTATGTTTCATATTAACCATAATTAAGATAATTTTCTGTATTTAAAAACTAATTTCCAACTCTGCATATAATGTGGTTTAGTCTAAATTTGTGACATGTTCATATTAATTTAACCTTCTAGATTAAAGAAATGCTTGCTTCTGATGAAGAGGGAGAGGTGTCTTCTAAAGTAGATAAAGCTTATGTTCCCAAGCTAACAGGTAAGACACTTGAAAGGTAAATTGTAAATGAAATTGTAAAGAAGGAAAACAGCAAAGTATCAAGCATGTTTCATCTATTCTCAGGAACTGTTAAAGGTAGATTTGCTGAAATGGAGAAACAAAGACAAGAGGAACAAAGGAAGAGAACAGAGGAGGAACGAAAACGCAGAATTGAGCAGGATATGTTAGAAAAGAGGAAGATACAACGCGAATTAGCAAAAAGGGCTGAGCAGGTATAAACTAAATATTAAGTTAGTATTTGCTTTAGAAACTAATTTTAAGAGTAAAACTAATCATTATGCTGCCTAATTAAAATATTTTAATGTAACATGAACCTATTACATAGTAGCTACCTTGAAAACAAGATCCTAACCACAAATATTTAATATCAAATGCCTAGAAGGCTAAGGGCAGAATGTGCCTATTTTAAGGTTGAATTTTTTTGTTTGTTATATACCATCTTACCCTTCCATCCACATTCCTTACACTGTCCACATTGGTTATTTTTCTTGACATGTTAGAGGATTTTATCTATATATGTAAAAGCCTAAGTGACCAAACGACCAGTAGCTATGATGCGCTCAATGCAGGAGCTGCCCCCTGGTGGTCAGTGCACTCCCACAGCAGGAGCGCTGCTCAGCTGACAGATGGGAGCCAGACACAGGGCTCACGGCTGGCGGCCGCTGCAGCCCGGAGACCTCAGTAGAGCTGCAGTGAACCTACCTAGTGGCGGTGGTGGCAGACGCAGTGGTTCCGGGATGAGCAGGAGCGGCAGGCAGTGTTGGACTGCTGGTTTCGGCCCAATCCACGCGGGCTATGCCGAGGGACCCCAGTATAGATATACTGGTATAGATATTGGGCTTCTAGTATAGATATAAGACAATTTCACATATAAGCTATCCACAAACATTTAATAAAATGCTGGTCTTTTAATAGCAATCAGTAAATACTTGGTTATTATCAAACACTAAGGCATAATGAGCATATCTTTCTACTCAAGAATTTGAAACCAATTAAATCACATTTTATTTAATAATGGTATTATTAGTCCTAGTCGGTTTGGCTCAGTGGATAGAGCATTGGCCTGCAGACCAAAGGGTCCTGGGTTCGATTGCAGCGAAGGGCACATACCGTGGTTGCAGGCTCCTCCCAGGCCCAGGCCCTTGGTCAGGGGTTGTGCAGGAGGCAACCAATCAATGTGTTTCTCTCACATTGATGTTTTTCTCTTTGTCTTTCCCTCTTTCCCTAAAAAATCAATGGTAAAATATCCTTGGGTGAAGATTAACAATAAATAAATAAATAAATAAATAAAATATGTTCTGGAAATCTAATTAAAAAATGGTATTATTATCTAGTTTAATTTTTTTAAGTTGGGGATGGTAATAGGAGCGGGGAGCAAATGTATGTCAGCCATCTATAATAATAATAAAATAACAATAATAATAATAATAATAGCATAATATGCTAATTAGACTGGACAGCTGAACAACCTTCTGGATGTCATTCTGGACGTCCTTCCAGACAAAGCTGCCGTAGTGGGGGCCAAGGCAGAGGCAGTTAGGGGCAATCAGGCAATCAGGTGAGCAGTTAGGGGTAATCAGGCAGGCAGGTGAGTGGTTAGGGGCAATCAGGCAGGCAGGCAGGTGAGTGGTTAGGAGCCAGCGGTCCCGGATTGTGAGAGGGTGCAGGCTGGGCTGAGGGACCCACCCTCTCCATGCATGAATTTCATGCACCGGGCCTCTAGTTTCCTTTATATAACTGATGCCCATAGAGGAGAAATGAGAATTAAAGTATTATTATTGTGATTTTATATAATCTGTTAATGAACTTCGAATTCCCGTATATTTTAGCTAAGAGCCTGAGAAGTAAGAGGCTGGTATTTTTGAAATACTCAAGAATATATAAAGTCCAGAAAAAACTAATCTCTCAAATATTAATTATTATGACAGAAACTTACAGTTCTAATAGTAATAATTATATTTTAAATAAAGAACTGATTGATCACAAAAATTTCTTTAATATATTGATATTTGTTTTACATTATAAATAATCTGTAGTCATATAGTTGAATAGATGACAGAGACAGTTATACTGTTTACTAGAGGCCCAGTGCACGAAATTCGTGCATGGGGGGAGTGGGTCCCTCAGCCCAGCCTGCACCTTCTCCAATCCGGGACCCCTCGGGGGATGTCGGATTGCGGGTTCAGGCCCAATCCCGCAGGGATCCCTGTGGGATTGGGCCTAAACCGGCAGTTGGATATCCCTCTCGCAATCCGGGACTGCTGGCTCCTAACTGCTCACCTGCCTAATCGCCCCTAACCACTCTGCCTGCCTGCCGATCATCCCTAACCCCTCTGCCTGCCAGCCTGATCACCCCTAGTCGCTCTCCCCTGCCAGCCTGATTGCCCCTAAACATCTCCCCGCCAGCCTGATCGCCTCTAACCGCCTCTGCCTCGGCCTCTGTCACCATGGCTTTGTCTAGAACAGTGGTTCTCAACCTTCTGGCCCTTTAAATACAGTTCCTTGTGTTGTGACCCAACCATAAAATTATTTTCATTGCTACTTCATAACTGTAATGTTGCTACTATTATGAATCATAATGTAAATATCTGATATGCAGGATGGTCTTAGGCGACCCCTGTGAAAGGGTCGTTCGACCGCCAAAGGGGTAGCGACCCACAGGTTGAGAACCGCTGGTCTAGAAGGACGTCCGGAAGACGTCCGGTCTATCCGGTCTAATTAGCATATTACCCTTTTATTAGTATAGATAGATGTGCTAAACCAGATCTACACTGGAAGATCAAAAGAGATGATCAATGTTTTGAGCTTTATGAGATAATAATGATATTTATTTTCCTAGAGTTGTAAATAAGGTTACCTGAGTTAATAAATGTAAAGCACTTAGAACTGTGCCTGGTACAGAGTAAGTGGCTATACATACCTAATGTTTTACCTAAATAATAATACATATAGATAAAATATTATAGAACCATTTTAGTTTCTCCTCTCATCAGTATTTTAACAAATATTGTAATAGAGTCTTCATAGTATATTATCTCTTAAAAAAACAACACATTGTAATTGTGAGATTGTACTTGGCTTTTTTTTTTTTTGCCTACTCTTTAAGTGCCTTAAATCTATTTGCTATGCTCTTTTCAGCTTCTGCTACTTTCTAAAAAGAAAAATGACAAAGAAAGCAAAGCATACGCCATATTTGCATGTCAAAGACGTTTATTTACCTAGACTTTGCAAATAACCACTTCTATGGCACCAATAACCACTTGCATGGTGGCAGTTAATGACATATGCCAGAGGAATTATAGGCAACAATTGAAAATTCCTCTATTTTATGACTATGTACCTCTTTATCTGAGGAAAGGATGGTATATACTTTGCCCCTGTCACCTCCATAAAAGACTAGTATACCTTTGCAATGAAATTTCACAAGGGAATACAATTATAATATTAGAGGCCCAGTGCATGAAATTTGTGCACGGGTAGGGTCCCTAGGCCTGGCTGGTGATCAGGGCCAAACAGATTCCCGCTTTTCCTGTCTCCCTGCCTCTTCCTTCCCTCGCCACCCACATGCCGCCACCACGCAGTCCCCCCCCCCCCCCTTCCCTTGCTCCCTCAGCGCCCCGCCGCTGCTGCTGGTCACCCATCATGTTCTGCGCCGCCCCCTGGTGATCAGTGCATGTCATAGTGAGCAATCAAACTCCCAGTCTCCTGGTGGAATTCCCAAGGGGACACTTGCATATTAGCCTTTTACATATGTAGATTATAAAGATAATATATATGTAATTTCATTTGTATAAAGTATAAAATAAGGTAATAGCATTACAATAAAATATATAATTAAAATACAGGGTGTTTGGTAGCAAACAATGAGTATGCACATTGTTTAGTGTACTTCTTTTAAGTCTTGTCCATTTTCAAAAAAGCACTGATTACTCACTAGACCCATCGTAACCCCAGGCACTGAATATGTAGGTAGTGGTTTCTCAAAGAAAAACTATGTGTATGTTGAAGACGTGAGTTTGAACATGATGAATACATAGGATACTCAAAGAGAGATGGAAATAAAATATAATCATGAAAGAGAACCACCTCAGTAACCCCTGATACTATGTGGCAGGGTGCCATACAGTCTTGGTTAATGAAATTTTTGGCCTGTTTAATTATTTGAGAATATTTAGATAGAACAAAATGAACTACTAATAGCAATTTTTATCTTGCAAATAATTTAAAATCCCAATTAAGTACATTTTCTGCTCATATCTAATACAATTAATCTTTCTTTGAATATAAGTAGTAAAGTATGACATAGGTAGTCAAGAAGAATCTTTTTTTCTTTTTAAAAAATATTTTTTTTATTGATTTTAGAGAGGAAGGGAGAGGGAGAGAGAGATAGAAACATCAATAATGAGAGAAAATAATCTCTGCCTCCTGCACACCCCCTACAGGGGATCAAGTACACAACCCAGGCATGTGCCCTTGACCAGAATCGAACCTGGGACACTTCAGTCCACAGGCTGACACTCTCTCCACTGAGCCAAATAGCCTAGGGCAAGAAGAGTCTTAATGTTTGTTTGAAAAATCCACTTGTACGAGTCCATATTCAAGAATGCTATAGCCTTGGCTGGGTAGCTCAGTTAGAGTGTCATCCCAATAAGCCAAGGTTGCGGCTTCGATCCCTGGTCAGGGCACATACAAGAATCAACCAATGAATGCATAAATGAGTGGAATGACAAATCGGTGACTCTCTCCCCTTCTCTCTCTCTCCCCTCTTCCTTTCTCTCTAAAATCAATCAATTTTTTTTTAAAAAGCTATAGAAGGGATTCCTGAGTCAGGAGGGAGGCTGAGTGAAATTCTTCCCAATACTCTCAATGCCTGGCTTCTCATCATATCTCTTAGAACTTTTTATTGAGAGATTGTGATAGAGGAATTGTTAACATCTTTTCGAAAGGAAATAATTTTGTAGTTATTTCATTATAGATCCAGTAAATTGTTTCTTAGTATAATACATCATTCAATAAAACATTCACCATTTACATGGCAAATCAGTGTGATAAATAATTCTGTAACAAAGCAAATTACTCTGAACACAACTATTGATCAACTATTAAAATATAAAAATAGATATATTTTAACGATTTGTTCAGAATAATTTACTTTTCAAGAAATTTGGTATCTTAATAAAATGTATTACTTCTTACTTGACAGAGAACATAGAAAAGTGGGATGGTCCCAGGTTCGATTCTGGTCAAGGGCATGTACTTGGGTTGCGGGCACATCCTCAGTGGGGGATGTGCAGGAGGCAGCTGATCGATGTTTCTCTCTCATTGATGTTTCTAACTCTCTATCTCTCTCCCTTCCTCTCTGTAAAAAATCAATAAAATATATATAAAAAAAAGAAATTTGGTATCTTAATAAAATGTATTACTTCTTACTTGACAGAGAACATAGAAAAGTGGGATGGTGTCAGAACAGGGCCTTAGTCAGCCCAGTTCCTAGTATGAACCAAAGTACAACAGAATTCCCTTAGGCTGCGTGAGGTACACGCTACTTCCAGGCTCTTTCACCAGAGTTAAAAATCAAATTAAGATAATAAACAATCTGAATTTTTACTTTCTAACTTTTCCTTTTTCCTGAGATCTCAAACACTGCATTCTTTAAATTACCTTTCTTCTCTTCATTTCTCAGTTTTTGTACATTAGCCTGCCCTTCAAGCTAACAGTGATATTTCTTACGAGTAATGGCCAAATTGAGCTCCCTCCTTTTGAATGAGGGACTTCCCTACCTAGATTTGGTCAAAATATAAACAATTATGACTTCCAGAAATTTTTTCCCTTTCTAAACTAGCCATGTGAAAGCCTATACCTTTCATCACACTTTATTGCGTCAGTTATATTTTTTGCCATATATTTTTATTGTAAATACAGTTATGGTTATTTGATTGCTAATGATATATTTTCTTTTACTGGGGCAGAGACAGAGAATGGAGAAATGTTTCTGTATCTCAGTTTAAATGGATAATTTTATTAATAACTGATGCTTATGTAAGCTCACTGCGAGGTCATGAGTTTGGTCAATTATCCAAATTCGAATATTACAAAGGTAGGCTTTATTTTAATTTTTTCTTAATATATTGGTCCCTAGATATTGATATTTATATCAAAATGCAAAAACCAATATAAGGTTTAATCTTCAATTAAAGGGATATAATTAGCTAATTTGAAACAAAAATATTTCAAAAATTATAAATTAAAAATTTACCGTAAGTCATAATTAAATTAGTTTTCCATTGTATGTTTAAAAGCAAAAAAAATAGAAATCTGATGTAATGTAATGATATGAAATTCTCATTCAATAGATTGAGGACATAAACAATACGGGAACTGAATCAGCATCAGAGGTAAACGGACATTTACTTTAATGAAACATTCACCTAAAACTATCTGATTCACAAATAATCTTTTAATTAAAAATTGTTTTTATTCTTTTTATTATAAATACAGCAACAATAATAAACAGGACAAAAATATTTTGCAAAGCAAGATCATATTTTTTGCACTTTTGACATTATACCTTAGTGTTTTTAAAGAAAAGTATGTTTTGTTTTCATGGTTAGAGACAGTCTGTTTGAGATAAAACTCTGGCAAGACTACATATTTTTTTTAACTATCACTAATAGTTGAGATTGTTGAAAGCTTACAGTTTAAAAAGGCAGTTTTCTTTTCATCATTTGTCTTCTTTCCTCAGAGTTCCTGATAGTTTATTTGGTTATCACATATTAGTAGAGAGTGCAGTATTATCTATTACCATGAAGAAAAATTTAACAGCCACAGAAAATTTAGTTACCCTTTTCTATCTAACAGAAAGTTAAAAATCAATTTGATGGTGTGCCTAAAACTACAGCCACATAAATTGGAAGCAACAATAGATTATGTAATGGAACTAAAATACATTAAAAACAAAAACAAATTTAAGAGTTTCAAGAAGCTCAAATGCCGAAGAGTTTTGTTTCTAGTATAAAAATGTTTTATAAGTCACTTGGAAATCCTGTTTGTTTTTACCTACTAAATATTTGCTTTACTAAGTATTTAAAAACTTGCATGGAGAGCCCAGCCAGTCTGGCTCAGTGGTTGAGTGTCGATCTGTGAACCAGAAGGTCACAGTTCGATTCCAGGTTGGGGTATGCCTGGTTGTGGGCTTGATCCCCAGTAGGGGTGTGCAGGAGGCACCTGATCAATGATTCTCTGTCATTGATATTTGTCTCTCTCTCTCTCTCCCTGAAATCAATAAAAAACATTTTAAAGAGATATAAAATAAAAACTTGCATAGAGAGAAAAATGGAGAAACTTTGTGTGTTTAAACTGAATCCTTCCACCATCAAATTGATTTACAGTGCACTCACTTGCACACTACCTTTTGTGGGGATTAGTGCATGAATAGCTACTAGTAAATTCAGCTAATGTCATGTAGTTTTATCTGAACAGCTGTATTAACACCATCTTCTAGGGAAGATGATCCTTGAACCTTATCAGCAATGGATTTGCATTACATTAACTCATAATGTACAATGACTTTGGAGATAGAGCTATTTAATAAAAATCTGTAAAAAATATAAATTTTTGTTCTTCATAACATTGATGGCAATGTAATGAAATTCACCAATGATGGAGGTAAAGTCCCATGAAACCTAAATTTTGATTAGGAATATGCTAATTATCTATTTTATAAATTAGGAAGGAGATGATTCACTACTTATAACAGTGGTACCTGTGAAATCACACAAAACATCTGGAAAAATAAAGAATTTTGAGGATCTAGAAAAAGAAAGAGAAGAAAAAGAAAGGGTCAAGTCTGAAGAAGATAAAAGAATAAGATATGAAGAACAACGACGGTCTCTCAAGGAAGCAAAGTGTCTTTCACTGGTCATGGTAATTCTTTTTTTTTTTTTCCTTAAGGAGCAAGTTAAAGCAGTAGAGATGGTTATCAGAATTTACTTTATGATTAAAAGATGGGTTTTTATATTTTCTTAGGATGATGAACTGGATGATGAGGCAAAAAAAGAATCAACTTCTCCTGGAAAACTGAAACTAACTTTTGAAGAATTAGAAAGACAAAGGCAAGAAAATCGAAGGAAGCAAGCTGAAGAAGAAGCAAGACAACGTTTAGAAGAAGAGAAGCGTGCTTTTGAAGAAGCGAGGCAGCAAATGGTAAAACAAGCTTATCTATATTAATAATCTATACTAATAAAAGGGTAATATGGTAATTAGACCGGATAGACCGGACGTCCTTCCGGACAAAGCCGCAGTGGCTGCGTGGGCCAAGGAGGGGCCGGCAGCCACGGCGGCTGGCAGTGGCAGCAGCAGTGGGGGTGAAGGGGGTGGCGCCTTCCCATGATCGTCCCAGTTGCCTCCTGCAGAGGGAGGCCAGACTTCCGCTTAGGCCCGCTCCCCTCTAAGCCATCAGAAGGACATCCCCTGAGGGCTCCCGGGCTGTGAGAGGGGGCAGGCCGGGCTGAGGGATCCCCCAAGTGCACCAGGCCTCTAGTATGTGTGTATACACACACACACACACACACACACACACACGCGCACACACACACACACACACACACAAACATAGTGTAATCATTAAGAACATGAGTTTTGGAGCCAGACTGCCTGGGTTCAGATGTCTTCCATTAAAGTGTATAACATGGGCATTATTTAAACTGTCTTAGTTTCCTTATTTATAAAATTGTGAAAATAATTGTGCCTACTTTTAAAAAAATATATATTTTATTGATTTTTTACAGAGAGGAAGGGAGAGGGATAGAGAGTTAGAAACATCGATGAGAGAGAAACATCGATCATCTGCCTCCTGCACACTCCCTACTTGGGATGTGCCCGCAACCAAGGTACATGCCCTTGACCAGAATCGAACCTGGGACTTTTGAGTCCGCAGGCTGACGCTCTATCCACTGAGCCAAACCGGTTAGGACTGTGCCTACTTCTTAATTGTTATAAGAGTTAATACCAAAAGCAGTTACAATAGTGTCATATAATAAGTGCTTCAAAAATGTTAACTCTTATTATATTAATAGATTTATCAATGAAAAATAAAATTGAAATAAGAAAACACCAATTCCAGATTGCATAAGAATTTAAAAATAGAACCTCTATAATTTTTTAAAGCTTTCATAATTTCTTGATCAACTTTTATTAATGACGTTCTAAGGAGTATATCTCCAAAATTTTAATTTTTTAGACATTTGTTTGAAAATGTTATGAATTTTGGGTAATCATAGTTGCATAATATCTATATATTTTAGATATCATTAGTTGTCAGCTTAGTGAACTGAAATAGAAATACCATCAATTAATCAGATAACAAATTTCAATTTAATGTTAAATTAGAATCTTAATTATAAAATAAAATTTGACTTTTACATAAATATTTTTTAATGAGAAATTTATTTTACTTCCAAAGAGACTCTGTGTAGGTATATTTTAACCTCAGTTTAAGTACACACACACACACACACACTCGTGCTATATGTTTGTTCTGGGAAAGTTAATGTTTAATAGCTCTTAAATGACCCCTTAAATTTTTAAATGCTTCATCGGATCTATTTAAAATTTTGACTTGCTTGAGAAGTTTTATTTAACTTGAGTATATATTTATTTGGAATTTGTTCAAATTTGAATATTTTATCATATAAGATATTATAAAAGAAGGGGATTTAGGTCAAGTATATTTAGGGCAAAGAAATATTCCTGTTGAGATGGCTGATTCTGTGCCCTTTGATTGATAATTCATTCCTGTCTTTGATGAATGAGAGTTGTTTCTTGCCTAGGTAAATGAAGAGGAGGAAAACCAAGACACAGAAAACGTCTTTAAAGGGTACCGCCCTGGGAAACTCAAACTCAGTTTTGAAGAGCTGGAAAGACAAAGGAGAGAAGAGGAAAAAAGGAAAGCAGAAGAAGAAGCCAGAAGGAGAATAGAGGAGGAAAAGAAGGCATTTGCTGAAGCACGGAGAAGCATGGTAAGACAGAATATAACTGGATAATGCCATTAGGATTCACTTAGCTTTTCAGTTAAACCATTAAACTTTGGGGAATACCCTGTTGTTTCTGAAATTTGTGCCAATAGTAGGGATGGCAAACAGTTTTTAAGTCTCCTGTGATGTAACACCTGCCAGTTACAGGTGTTTGTTTCCATGTGGTGTTGAGAAGGTTCTGATTGAATTGCTTTGACTGGCATAGAGGGTTGAATATGGTCTTCCTTCTCTGGGAGAGCATGTTTTCCAGGGCTAAGTATCTGAATAGGGAATTTTTTTATCTCCACCTTTCCTTCCCTCCTCTCTACTCTCCTTTCCCTTCCCACATTTCCTCCTTCCTCCCTTCCTCTCCTTCTCTCTTTTCAATTTCCATCACATCCAGTATATATTAAATGACCAAAGCTATTTAATCACAAGTATTTAACTCCAAAATGCTCACCCATCATTGCTGGGTATTGCTACCAACCTTAACTCTCACAAAGTTATACTTCTCATACCATTTTAAAAAAAATATATTTTACTGATTTTTTACATCGATGAGAGAGAAACATCGATCAGCTGCCTCCTGCACATCTCCTACTGGGGATGTGCCCACAACCCAGGTACATGCCCTTGACCGGAATCGAACCTGGGACCTTTCAGTCCGCAGGCCGATGATCTATCCACTGAGCCAAACCGGTTTCGGCAACTCATACCATTTTAATGATTGTGAAATCTAGTTATCTGACAAACTTTCTTTTCAAGAAAAGGTGACATGTGAACACGGCATCTCCTCCTTGAAACACTTCCATTGTCTTTGGTGGTCTGGCTTTCTTCCTGTGTCTGGGTGAGCTTCAGACACATATATGCAAGTGTTGACGAGGCTTTGTTACCCAACCAGATACTCACAACAGAAAAATCTATCATTTTTCTCACATTTCCCACTTCTACCACTATAATCCAGGTCATTGTTACCCTTTGCCTTGGGCCAACTCTTAATTAACTTGTTTTCTTGCCCTTAATCCATTCTTCCCTGAAAAGCCAGCAGTGATCTTTCTTTAAAAAAAAAAAAGTAAATTTGACAATGTTAAAAATTTTTCCACTTCCTGTAAGCAAAAAACACAAACTTTTAAAACAAATTTCTTTATAATCTTGTCCTACTGTATTTCTCGTTTCATTTCTTGATTCTTCTTTGACCTGCCAGACATGCTAAATTTCTTCCCAGTTCTTCAAAAAGCTAGGCTTTCATGAATGCTATGTGAAGAATGTCCCTCGGTCCTTTCCCTGTGCTATTTCCTAGTCATATGTTCCATTTTCTCTGGGAAGCCTTTCCTGATAACACGTGTTCCAGAGAGGTCTTCCTTTTATGCCTTCTCATAACCTTTAGGACTTCCCCAGCATAACACTAATGTTGTATTGTCGCTGCTGATGGTTGTCTTTCTCACTCAGTGAGGCTGAGACCATTCACCAAGTATGTGGAACAACATATTCTAGCATAAAAAACTTCTGTTAATGTTTGTGGAATAAGTGAGATTAAAGCTGTTTTATGTGCATTGTGAGGTAATCCTTGCTTCACAAATGGGTTCTACACAAAAGCCCTGCAAACATTGTGAAACCACTTATTTTTTGTAGAATAATTCAGAAATGGTAAATGAGAAGTAGCTATAAAGATCAGGAAAGCTACTCCTGGGGGCAGATTTTAGGCCCAGTGATTCACTAGTGGAATAGTGCAGGGAAGGAAAACTGTATTAAACAAAAAATCTAGTTTCCTAGAGACATTTATGTTATCAGAAAAGAGAGTTTCCCCTTCATTTATATTGTTTTCTTATCCAGGGCCAAGTATCATCATTTCATATTATAGATCAGCTAATTCATATATCACTAAAATTTTTGTTTTCAATCTTTGGATGATAAGACCATATAAACATTGTTTCTTAGTTGAACTGGTTCTTTGGTAAAGCCTGTTATATATAAATCTTAGAACAAATAATTACCCTTTGCCTCTCTCTTTCCCCTGTCTATTTCAAGCCAGAGGTTTATATATATACTTTCAGAAGATAGAAAAAGAGAAGTAGGTAATTGCTTTTCATGGTGAAGTGTATTCCAAGTCAATGATTTTAAAGCAAAATTTCTAATTGCAATTTAGAGAGTGCCTATATACAGGGAATAATGTAATAATAAAACTGCCATTTTGTTATCATGGTGTCAAGCACAACTAAGTGTTTCCATACTTTATTTAGTTCTCACGACAACTCCATGAAAGTTGTTGCAGATAAGGAGACTCAGACTTTGGCTAGATAACTTGCCCAAGGTCACATCTAAATGGCTATTAGACTAGATAACAGTCTGGTGATTACAAGAGGGATAGTGGGGTGGAGGGAGGTAGGAGACGGTAAAGGGGAGATAAATGGTGATGGAAGAAAACTTGACTGGGGGTGCTGATGTATTATAGATTTGTACCCCTGAAACCCATGTAATTTTATTAACCAATGTCACCCCATAAATTCAATTCCTGGGGAAAAAATGGCAGTCAGACATGGAATTCATGAAAGTACTAAAAAGAGTCTAAATCATTATTTGTAATTTTATTATAGGAAGACCTTTAAGATTTGAATCCTACATTTACCACTTATTTGTATTAACTTTGAACAAGTTACTTTTCAGTGCCTTAAAATGGGGATATTAATCATTCCTAGTTCGTAGGGTTACAGATAAAATAATTCAATACATGTAAAGTGCTTAGCATTGTTCCTGGCAGCTATATTAACTGTTATTTATTTTTCAATTGGGCTGACCATAAATAAATCAGTACAGTCCAACCAGTGTGACTCAGTGTGGTTGAGTGTTGACCTATGAACCAGGAGGTCATTGTTCAATTCCTGGTCAGGGCACATGCTCAGGTTGTGGGCTTGATCCCCAGTATGGGGTGTACAGGAGGCAGCCAATTAATTTCTCTCTCATCATTGATGTTTCTACGCTCTCTCCCTTCCTCTCTGAAATCAATAATAAATCAATAAATAAATCAGTATAATAAAATCATAGCATTAATTTCTGCTTGATTATGAAGGGATCCTGAAGGGTTATCTAATTCATTCAGACAAAACTGTGATTAAACTGAAATGCTCTATTTTTTTTTTTACCACAGGTTTATTTTAATCCAATTAAAAAGTGTTTAATATTAGGGGATCTTAATGTCTAATTTCAATAACTGATAGTATAAACTCAAAGTATTTCATCGTGTTCATTGGGATGGAGAATAGATGGTCACCATTTCCTCTGTAATCACAAAATACTTTAGTCTACATTTTCTAATAATTCCTCCCATTTATTGTTTTGTATTTTTGAAGATAATTTAGGTCTCTTGGTTTCTAGTTCAATGTACAACCTTTGTATTCCAGTAATCATAGTTTCTATAAGAAATATTCCCTTTTTAGTACTAGTAAGCATAATTCTGACAAAGGTGATAAAATAATTATTTTATATAGGTAGTAGATGATGACTCCCCAGAGATGTATAAAACAATCTCTCAAGAATCTCTTACACCGGGAAAACTGGAATTTAATTTTGAAGAATTATTAAAACAAAAAATGGAAGAAGAAAAACGACGAACAGAGGAAGAACGGAAGCATAAGCTAGAAATGGAAAAACAGGAATTTGAACAACTGAGACAAGAAATGGGAGAGGTAAGGTTTTAAAAATATTCATTTGTATTCCGCAAATATTAATCTAAGTATTTTACATATATTTTCTTATAACTTTGTATTTATTATTCACATAAAGGACATACAACATACTCCAATGAGGCACTTGATGCAAGTTTTCAGTTTTGTGCACTTTCTAGCCTGTCATAACTCAGCTTCTTTCTTGATAATTTAAAAAATACAGAAGATTGCAAGTGACTGAGAAAGTACTACAATACCTTAAGCAAATATATATTTCCATAGACGTCATGATTATGTGTGGTTATGTCATGATTGAGAGCTGTTGGAAGTACTTAATTTACCCATTTATGGTACTTGCTCATATCGTTGAAACTGATAAACTGATACATGTAATCTAAATAAAACTAAGGGAGTACCATGGATACTAATGGGAACATCAGTTTGGCAAGTCTTTGAGTCACTTTATTTTACTAAAGATAGAACTTTGATGCTGTCACATTTTAGTGTGACTTCTGTAGTGTTGAAATGAAATAGACACACACACACACACACACACACACACACACACACACACACACAGACTGTACACGGCTGTCTGCATGGGCATGCAACTTGTGCCCTCATAGGACCCCATGTTCAGAAGGGTCATGTTTAGTGGTTTAATGCTCTCAGGTTGCCATCTTGAAATGTTTAATGATTTACTTTGAATCTATGTTATGAAAGCCGACTGGACAATGGAACCTGTGCTTGAGTCTCAGAGCCTTGGCTCACCCACATATCCTGCCTCCCTATGGTGGGTTCTCAGCAGCCCTCTTCCCACCTCCTGATACCCCCAAGGCCCTACCTTCTTTTTGCCCTTGGACGCTGCAGCCCTTCATCTGAATGGCCAACCAACTGCATAGGCAGAGAGGGAAGGGCAAGGGAGGGGGTCAGCATTCCAAGTCTCCCTCTGCCACTGATGGGGAGAGGCAGACAGCAAACAGGGTTGGGGAACCAGTGGCTGTCACAACCTTGGACTAGCAGTGACACGGTATGTTTGGCAGGTGACTTGGTGGGAGCCCCTTGCCAATTCCTCCTAATCCAGGAACTGAGGGGTTCCTATGCAGAGGTTGCAATTTCTTAGAAGTTGCCTCTTCGTCATGAGTTAGGGCATTGGGCCTGTGGGGATATTTACTTCCTTGCCCTCACTGACCAAGAGACTATAAAGGCTGTATAAATATATAGTTAATAAAATTAGTATGCTATAGGGAAATATTCCAAGGTCTAGCCTAAATTATAGCATTTATTTGGAAAAGGAAGCTGAAAATGAATATCATACATTTATTAGTTTCTGGTATTTTAAGTAGTCTGTTTTTACCCCTAGATGAAAAAATAGAGGTAGTACAAAGAAATGTTTTCCCCCCTTGAATGAGCCATTAGGCCTCATGTCACATTCACTGTGACTACCTTCCCTAACCCATCCCTGCTTTTTTTGCTCCCTCAGCCTAAAACTGTAGGTCTTCTCCAGGAAAAGTTTACCAGGAATAACAGCAATATTTTACCATTTCATTTAGTGAGATTAGGTTTTAGTGTAAGTATACAAAGAACTAGTAATCACAATAGACAGGGTAAGGACTGGGGTGGGGTGGGAGCAATGGGTGACATCTGTACTATCAACAAATTTTAGAAAAGAACTAGTAATCATAAATTGTGAAAAGCCAAGGGAAAGGAATGTGAAAAGTTTTCAAAATAAAGTGGTATAAAAAATTAGATCCTGCCCTGGCTGGTGGCAGCTCAGTTGGTTGGAGTGTTGTCCAGTACACCAAGGGTTCAATTTCTGGTCAGGACAAACACTTAGGTTGCAGGTTCCATCACCGGTTGGGACTCATATGGGAGACAACCGATGAATGTTTCTCTATTAATCTTTGTTTCTCTCCCTTCATCTCTAAAAATCAATAAAAGCATATCCTTGTATGAGGATTAAAGAAAGAAGAGTAAAATGAAGAGAGACAATTCTTTAAAAAAAAATTAGATCCCAATTTTGATTGACTCCTTTTCTTGGCAAAATATAAAATTGAGAATACAAATGGTACATAGTGAAGTGTAGGGATTTTACCAGACTATCTGTAGAGGTGCTGTATCAGTTGAGTATTAAGACTGACATTTAACTTTATTAGGCCACCAGCCATCATCAAATCTAAGACAAAAAGCATTTAGAGATACTGACTCTATTATATAGAGATGAAAAAATCATGTCCAGTGAGTTAAGCGATAAAATGGCCACACAGTATGAGTGTCAGAACTAGAACTTATATCTGACTCCTCCCTATTTCAGTGTTCTTTGAACAGAAGCTTCCTACAATTCCTAGTAAAAGTTAATTTTTGATATACATACTTTAGCAGGTTGTATTTAAGTATTGTGCAGGGAGGTTATTTAACCTTTATTTTGGGTTTTAAATAGGAAATGGTGAACACTTTTTGGATGTTTATAATACAAACTAATTTTCTAGTATTTAATATATAAAATACCTTTTTTTTTAAGGAAGAGGAAGAAAATGAAACCTTTGGATTGAGCAGGGAATATGAAGAATTAATCAAATTGAAAAGGAGTGGCTCTATTCAAGCTAAAAATCTAAAAAGCAAGTTTGAAAAAATTGGACAGTTGTCTGAAAAAGAAATACAGAAAAAGATAGAAGAAGAACGAGCAAGAAGGAGAGCGATTGACCTTGAAATTAAAGAGCGAGAAGCAGAACACTTCCATGAGGTAAACTATTTTATATTTAACATTGTTATGGTACTAAAATGATGATTCAACAGAAGTTAACACTGGCTTTGAAATAAGTTTGGGAACTAAATAGCAAAAACACATCAAGATCTTAAAAGACTTTGAAATTATTTTTCCACTCTAGCATTGTTTCACAATTTTATTGGACTTAAAGCCAATAGTGAACACCAAATGTTTCACTCTAGCAAAAAACAAAAAATTATTTATGGGCATAAGTTTTAGCTTGAATCAGTACAACCAATATATATTTGAGTTAAACTCCAGAGATTATTCATTTACTCTCTTAAAGATGAGGCCAATAAACCCTATATGACTAAATAAAAATTCAGATAGCATGAATTTGAAGTACCTCCAAATGTAAAATGAGGCAATCACTAAATGACCTGTAAAGTCCCTTCCAGTTTGAGGACTAGTTCCATGGTTATGAATATTGGTTTAAATAGGACCTGGGAATGTTTTTCTGCCAGAGCATTCAACCAATATTTCTCTAAAAATGCATTTTCATCAGATCTTCAACTAGTAAAACAGGTGTGGAAGCTGGGAGGGCCATCAGAGGAGGTTGTTAATAGAAAGTATGTGCAATTCTCAAGACTAAAAAGAATCTACTATTGAGGCAAACAGAGTGCAAAAACAGCTAATGATGAAGATGCAAGTACAGGTGAGATGACCATGAAAGGTTGTAGATGACACGTTAAGAAACTGTTTTATCGGGGTGCACTGAAGGGATTTTAAAAACACGAAGTAATATCAAGTTAGCATCTTAGATGGTTTTAGATTCATGCATTAAAAAATTTACTTGAAAGCCTAGTATGTCCCAGGGACTGTTCTGGACACTAGGACTGCATTGTTTGAGCTGTATTTAAAGTAAAAGCTGTCTGAAACAGGTACTGAGCTCAGGTGAGAGGCAGGAGCTAGGGATTGTCACTTTTATGGATAGTATTTTAAAGTATAGAAATAGATAAAACCATCTTGAAACAGTTAATAGTTTGAAAGTAAATGATAAAACCCTGGAGAACACCAACATTTAATGTTTGTTTGGCCAAAATATCAGGTGGTTCTTTAGCAAGATAAATGTCGCTCTATCTAAAGTTCCATAAGCATGCATTTGATTCCCTTTGTTAAAGGTAGTGAAACCTCAGAGCAGTAATACCTAGCCCTATAAAATATGTAAGACAGAAATAAATGAAGTGGTTACTTCTTGTTTTATTGCTATTTATTGGCTCTTTTGTTTAAAAGGATATAGTAGGACATGGTTGATCTATAACCCATGTGGATGCCCTGAACACTGTTTCCTGTAAAGAATGTTGACATTCCTCTGATCATATCCCTCTAGATCAGTTCTCAACCTTCCTAATGCCACGACCATTTAATACAGTTCCTCATGTTGTGGTGACCCCCAACCATAAAATTATTTTCGTTGCTACTTTATAACTGTATTTTGCTAGTTATGAATCGTAATGTAAATATCTGATATGCAGGATGTATTTTCATTGTTACAAATTGAACATAATTAAAGCATAGTGATTAATCACAAAAACAATATGTAATTATATATGTGTTTTCCGATGGTCTTAGGCGATCCCTGTGAAAGGGTCGTTCGACCCCCAGGTTGAGAACCGCTGCTCTATATTAAAGGTCATTGAGCTATCCTTAAAAAACTTAGCAGTTTTGGCATTGAGCACAATCAACTTCAGAATAGGACCGCCCCCCTCCCCCCCATCATGTATCTGGTTTTTACCTTTAGAAAATGTCAATGTTCAATACGTCTTCTATTTGAGACATCTTTTAAGGACCAACTCATTCATGTAACCTTCCCTAATCAAGGAATTCCATTCCAGCTCCTGTAGCCCTTAACCCGTACCTCATTTGGTACTTAAAATACTTTAATTGCCTTATAGTGTTTGACTTTGTAGTTTAATTTTCTAATAAGGTATACTCAAAAACCATTTCCTTATGCTTCCCTTTTATCTTAAATTTACTGCCTAATTATACTGTCCTTAATATTCATGTGCTGGGGTGTCAATGTCCTCTTAAGAATGCACCTAGAGAACAAAAGTTATTCTTTTAGTATGACAGGAGACTCATTTTCTGTAACATTTTAAAATGTGGCTTTTCATAGATTTAAGAAAAGGTAACAATTGCCCTGGCTGAGTAGCTTAGTTGGTTAGAACATCATCCCAATACATCAAGGTTTTGAGTTTGATCTCCAGTCAGGGCACATACGAGAATCAACCAATGAATGCACAGATAAGTGGAACAACAAATCAATGTTTCGCTCTCTCCAAAAAAAACCAAAACAAAACCACAAAACAAAAAAACACAACTGCATTTAATAACAGACTGTTCATAAGTTTTCCCCAATTAGCTTCAGAGGAATTCTATTTACATATACTTTTTAGCCTATTTAAAAACTGTAACAACAAGAACCCCAGAACATCCTTCATTAGCAATAGCTATGGGCAGGCATGTTTATCATCTGAAGGTATTAATAGAATTTACCCAATAGGTATATGGTTGTGTCTGATGCCCAAGGATTTCCCAACATCACATAAAAATGATTCAAGTAAAATCGGAAAATATTCAACTTACTTTTTAAAATATTTTTTCTCTTTATTGAATATTACAAATGTGTCCTTATCCCCCCAATCCTGCCCTCACCCTCACCCCCTGTTGTCCACATCCATCATTTATGCTTATATGCATGCATACAAGTCCTTTGGTTGATCTTTCCCCCTCACCCCCACCCTCCCCTGCTTTCCCTCTGAGTTTTGAGCATCTGATCGATGCTTCTCTGTCTCTACATCTGTTTTTGTTCATCGGTTTATTCAACTTATTCTAATTCCTCCTCCTACATTCACTGGAACTTAGCTGCAATATCTCAAATTGATGTAAAACATCCATAAATCAAGGTTTTACTATAGGAAACTTTACAGCTTGTTTCAAAATTTAGTTGATTTGGTACCCTAGAACAGTTCTCTTATTTTGTAATATATATGGTGATATCTTTACCAGTGGTTCTCAACCTTCTGGCTCTTTAAATAGTTACTCATGTTGTGACCCAACCATAAAATTATTTTCGTTGCTACTTCATAACTGTAATGTTGCTACTGTTATGAATCGTAAATATCTGATATGCAGGATGGTCTTAGGCGACCCCTGTGAAAGGGTCGTTCGACCGCCAAAGGGGTCACAACCCACAGATTGAGAACTGCTGCTTTAGACAGACCCATAAAAAACCTAGTTTCAAAACTGTCAAGTATGACTGAAGTACTTTAGAAACCATAAACTGTATCTACATGACCCCACTCTAAGGCTGTCAGTGATCGCATGATGGCCTTATAGTTTGATTTTATTGGCTCACACATACTATTTGACAGTTGAAACACTACTCTCAATTTTTATTTCCATGGTTCCCAACTCTTATCCCTAAATAGATGACTCACCACTCTTCACCTCAGTGATTTCCCCAAATTCATCATTGCCTCAGTTTTCCCCTTTATTCTACCTGCATTCTTCTCTGCCATTTGACCATCAATAAATTTGTTGGATGGAATTAATTGGAATGACACTTATTAACTAAGTAGGGTGACAAAGGAAATCATGAAGTGGTTAATATGGGAGTATTTTGTTATATGTAGTATCCCCACTGTTATTCAGTATGGTCAACAAACACTGACAGTTGGGGAAATAAAGATACTGGGATCCCACTGATACTGTATGATCTTTACATTGGGAGAAAAGGATTCCATTTGTTAAGAGAACGTTTCACAAACAAAAATTTCATCTTTCCCAAACTAAGGTATTGTGAAAACTGCTGTCTATAGTGTAGCACAAATATGTATACAAATGTTAATCATTTTGTGCCTATTATAAATGACAACTTCAGGACTATTAGTACTTAGTTCTTGGTTTTTGGAAAACAAGCCACACTTATTCTTGGCCCACTTTTGTAAAGGAAGAAGATGTTGATGTCAAGCCTGCAAAAAAAAGTGAGGCTCCGTTTACTCATAAAGTGAATATGAAAGCTAGATTTGAACAAATGGCTAAAGCAAGAGAAGAAGAAGAACAAAGAAGAATTGAAGAACAAAAGTTACTACGAATGCAGTTTGAACAAAAGGAAATTGATGCAGCACTACAGAAGGTACCAGACAAACATAGCCTTTATTTTCCAAAGATGCTCTAAAAGCCAGTTTTATATGAGGGGTAAAAAACCATTTAGTAAGTCACTGGAATGTTTTGTAACATTGTTATTTTTACTGTACTTTTGTTTAGATGTTTACATATCAAATACTATTACAACTGCCTATGGTATTCAGTACAGTAACAAGTTTGTAGCTTAAAAGCAATAGGCTATACCATCTAGGTTTGTGTAAATGCACTCTATGATATTTGCACAATGACCAAATCACGTAATGATGCAGTTCTCAAAACGTACCCTGTTGTTAAGTGGTGCACGACTGTACTTACATGCTCTTTACTTTGAGGGCAAAAAAACCTATTTACCTCCAAGATTGTGATTAAATCACTGTCCTGAAAATGCTGCTATACTAAAAGTGACAACTTGAATGTATTTATTTTAATATAGAAAAGAGAAGAGGAGGAAGAAGAGGAGGGTAGCATCATGAATGGCTCCACTATTGAAGATGAAGAGCAAACCAGGTCAGGAGCTCCGTGGTTCAAGAAGCCTCTGAAAAACACATCGGTTGTAGATAGTGAGCCTGTTAGATTTACAGTTAAAGTAACAGGAGAACCCAAACCAGAAATTACATGGTGGTTTGAAGGAGAATTATTGCAGGATGGAGAAGACTATCAATATATCGAAAGAGGAGAAACTTACTGCCTTTATTTACCAGAAACTTTCCCAGAAGATGAAGGAGAGTATATGTGTAAAGCTGTCAACAATAAAGGCTCTGCAGCTAGTACCTGTATTCTTACAATTGAAAGTAAGAATTAATCACTTTTTAAAAAATGTAATACTTTTATTCTATTTAAAAATTTTTCCCTTTAAAAAGAATCACTTTTCTTCTTCTTTTTTAGCTGATGACTACTAGCTCCCCTTCCCTCTGCCTGGAACTCTCTTTCTCTCTCCGACTTTCTTACTACATCCATCTTTTCTGTGGCGGGGCCAAAAAAGGAAACCAGAAGTGCCACTATGTTGACTTCTAATTCCTTTTCATAACAGTCTTCAAAACACAAGCTCATCTAAAGAATACCTTCCTCCTTTCCAATGAGCACCAGATTCATCGCCAATTATGCATAAGTTAATGTGCATTTAATGGGAAAGTGGGAAATTTACTCAATTATATCAGAACTTAGGCTGTGCATTTACCTTAAGTTCACAGCAATGTTTAAAAGTATCAAAAACAACACATTATTTTTGCATGAAAGAATGCCGTCAATGAGCTATTTACACCTAAAATTAGTCTGAAATAGCCGAGACAATGAATTTGGAACCTATCAATTTGAGTGGGAGTTTTCCCTTAGTACATAATTTTGGTTGTAGTTTGAGAGCCTTTGTGAAGCAGATGTAGGAGGGGGTTGGGATATCACTGTTTTTATGGGAGAGGAGGAGAATGGGGAAAAACACAAAATTAAAGACTTCTAAGAAACAAATGCCAGAGAAAACTGGATGAAAACCACTGCCTATACAGAGTTCTGAGTGTTGAGAATAATATTGAATGTACTTTTCAAATGTGTGTAATATATGCTCAAGCTTATAAAACAAATTTATGTTGTGACCTTGCCTGAACAAATGACATTTCAATGGGGGGGGGGGGGGGGGGGGAGAATGCACAATCTTTAATTTTAAATTCTGGTCTTTAAAATGAGTTTGTAAATAATCAGCTACCATGTTCTATCATCAAGTTGTTTTATATTTTAATTTTCTGGAAGACAATTTTGTTTTACAATGTAAACCCATAATAAAGTAACTTCTATATTTAAAAAAAAAGTCTCAGTATTTTAGAAAAGACAAAACACTCCCTTATAATATTCATCAATGTACATTTATTTTTTTATTGAGGAAACCATAATACAAAATTACAGCAATCATGTGTCCTTTTACATACAATGTCATTAAAGCAAACTCTAAACCACAGTTTGTAAAGTATTCAATTTACCTCCAGTCCAAGCTGCATCTCCCTAAGACACTGTTCCCATCACAGTAGCCATTTTAAGCCAATCTTCTTTTTACACACGGGTAGTTTCTGTAGAGAACACTTTTCTCAGGACGAAAATGCATCGAGCATGCATAAGAAAAAATATATATATGTGCAAGTACATTTAAGAGTTTCTATAGGGGTATAAATGAAGAAAATAAAACCCTGGGATTTATTTGCTTCTTAGAAACACCAATGTAAAAAATCCCTCAGAAGTTTATACTGTGGCAATAAAACTCAAGTGACTAAGCAAAAAATAAGGTTATTTTCAGAGTCAAAATTATCTTTTAGGTATTGTTAAAATACATTTTAAAACGAGGCAGAATTGTCAAGAACTAAAAATAAGACATCCCCATTGATTACTAATTTCTATACCCCTATTCTAGACAACAGACAACTTTGCACATAGAACTGATTCTCTTGGCAGAGTATTCACACAAATGAAATGTTATCCCTTCTGTGTATATTCCTCTTTCTCTCTTAAGGTACTCTGCTACTCCTACCCAAACCCACCCTTCTGAATTAACTACCAAGGTATTTGTCTAAGGATATATTTTACAATGTCTATAAACAACTAGTATTAAATGACTAGTTCTAACCATTTGTTAAAAATAAAAGCATACTTCTCATTTCTAAAAGAAACATCAAAACATAAGAATTCTAAGTATCACACTAACATATCTTAAAAAAAAAACATTTTCAAAATTTTAAGTGCAAAATAAAATAAGTCAGTTCAATTTCAATCTAAACTAAACATTGTTTCTACCACTCCTAACACCCATTGTATTCAAACCAACTGGCTCACCTTTTCTGCTTTGCATTAATTTCAAGGTTAAGATTAGCGCCATTAAAAAAATGCTTGCAGTATTAGTGAAGGCTTATGGTAATGACAAAAATTTCTCATAAGACAGAAACAATGCCCCAATATCTATTAGCATTCATCTGTATTTTCTTTCGTAAAAATGCAAGCTACAGCTAACCCAAACTTGACAATCTCTGAAAGTTCAAAGAGCTCCTTTATATTATCTTAACATACCTATCATTGACTATCAAACACACACACACACACACACACACACACACGCACACACAAATGCGCACACACAAATGTGGTGCAATAACTACATAACTTATGAAACTTAACAGTTCACGGAACATTTAAGAGCAAGTGAATAGCACTTTAAAATGAAGTGATCAAAAGCAGGTACATTATACCCTATACCATATTATGTATGGGAATACATTTCATATTTCTCAATTATGATTCGCCAATTTTACCTTCTACATTGAGCCCTTCTATGGTCCATGCTCATCGGCTCACCAATGGCATACACTCAAAGGATTCCTCTTTATGGGTAACTATCTCAGGACCTGATTTTATGAGCTATGATTTGGTGCTTGCAGCATCTTCAGCACTGTGTGTGAAAATGAAGGCAGTATTTTTGAATATTTTTCTTTGTTGTAGAGATAAGCAGGAGTTTTAAAAGGATCAGCACATTTTAGAAATAGAATAAACAAAACTGATATGATGCTGCTTTAAAACATTCATCTTAACTCAAAATATGTACCAGTCAAAATCATCAATAAGAACACACAAACACTTTAAACTGGC
>NW_005871073.1:4269545-4424867 GCF_000147115.1 Myotis lucifugus
AATATTATAAATCAGAAAAATACTGGTTGCTATACAGATTATGCAAGGTTATTTGCTAAACAGTTACCATTTCACTGATGCACATGCCTTTTATCAAAACATACTGCCAGTTTTCTTTATAATTTTTTTCCTTTTTCAGTGTATATAAAAGTTATAAAACCCAAACTGTCTAAAAAGGAGACATAATAAAACTCTCACCCATAATGGCCTTACTGAATTGCTCTAGTTCAAGAATAAGAAAAAAACAAAGACTCAATAGCTTTGGAGGGCAAAGAAAATGTCCTATAAATCTTAAAAAGATTGTGAAGGCTGTTGAACTTTCTGACCAAGTGACTTCCTAAATCTTAAAATCTATGTAATTGCCTTTTCTTAAATGTAACAATTTTTCTATGGGAAAAGATTACAAAGGGTGATGTAGTTCAATTACAGCAGCAATCTACTCATCATTCTTTCTTGTTTAATTAAAATAAAAACATTACCTAGAAATGTAAACAGCTGTTTGAACAACTTACAGACTTTCCACTGAAATAGTAGCATAAATAACAAGATACATTTGGGGGAAGCAGTAGCAGATTGCTTTTGAATACACAACCACAAAAACCTCACAGGGACAACATTAATGTATTGAAATATTTATTTATATATGTCCTTAGGTTGTGCTTACCTGTTGCTTTTTGCAGCAGAACCTAAGGTGGAAGGTCTGGGAAGGCACTGTGAAGCATAAATAATTGCACTGTTTGCAATTAATAAAGATTTTAAAGTTTAAATGAATCAAAATCAACAGCCTCCAATTTGTGAGTTATGATATTGAATCTAACTGAACTATCTCTTCAGTTTAATTAATAAATGTACCACTTTCCTAAAGGTCATCTATAAAACAGTATCATGCAAAATACTGAAATTGTTCATGTCAATACCCTACTCTTAAAAATAACAGATAACTAACTCCCTAAGGATTAAACTTCAAACTAGAGCTACATATCCATATCTACATAAGGGTAATGGAAGTCACTCTAACTTCTATAAAACAATCAAAAACATTTCAAAATATCCACAATGAACTGTACTGCTAATTTTCTACCCTAGGTAATCTCAACATTTATGTTCTTGTACATCTTCCTTTACAGTATATTCAAAACAACAAATGGTGCTCCCTACCAATGAAAGAACATATTTATGAAATGGTGTTAAAACTGCTACATTGCTTAATATATTTGCAAACTGAAAACCACTTCTGTCTGATACATTTCAAGTCTTTCATTATTAATATACAAAATATGCATATATTATACTGAAAAACAATATATTTTAGGAGCACCAATGAGTAATACTATTCAATTTTGTTAATGATCAGTTTTCTTTAGCTATAGCTAAAGCATATAAAAAATACTTACCCATTGAGCTCACTTAAAAAAAAAGACCTATGTATTATTCTATGTTAAATTAAGAAGCATTTATGGTTTTCCAAGATATCAGCACTGTATTCCAACATAATATTCACACAAAGTATGGCATTTACATTATGTGGAACATTGACAAAAAGATACTGTTGCAGTTCATCAATTTGTCATTCTGATGTACTTACAGTGCAATGCTCCTTGAAGGAACACAATCAAGGATGATACACAGCACAGTCCTCCTCACCCCTACAGAGCTAGTTCTATACTGGCTGGATCAAACCTGCACTTCAACAGACAATGGCAAGACAGACTGTATTTGCATGTAGTCTAATATATTAATATGCAAAGAGCCAACAAATATGCAGAGTAAAACAATGGATTTCAACAAAATATCAAAACTTCAGCATGAGTGTCATAGAGTAATAAAATGATTTCAAGTACATAAAAAAATTAAGTTGATTCAATGACTGGACTTGTGCATTTACAAAACAAAGCTTATCTATACTGCAAAAAGAAAAAAAAGGAAAAGAGCTTGAACATTTCCATATCTCAATAATGTTTCAATGGCAGATGCACTGTAACTATTATACTTTTTTGCAAACTATTCACTTTTCTACCCTTAATTTAAAAAGAAACACACTAATATCGTATACATTGAAAGAGTTGCTTCACATAAAAAACTGTTCTTATCAGACTACTCATATTCACTATCTGAAAACTGTTTAAAGTTAGTTATGCTGAAACAGTCTTGGAAATCAAGTAATTATCAAATTAAGAACAGAAAGGTTAACTGTTATAGCAGCAGTACAGGTCTGAAACAGTGGTCATGTATAAAAGGAAATTTCACTGTTAATTCAATGGAAGTATGCCAAAAGATCATTGTATACACATGCAGTTTTTAATCAAACAGAAGGAAAAAAAAAAAAAAAGAAGATATCAGGATTACTTGTGCTGAAACAGCCAAATACAATAAATGGAAAAGATCCTCCAATCTATTACTATACTGCAAGGGGAAAAAAAACATGCCAGTGTTTAAAAATTCAATTAATATTTCATGGGGAAAGCTTATATATTTGTGTATATGTATCTTAATTTATCATTGCTAAGAAATTATGAATTCTTTACCCACATATCCAACTTACCGACACAGGAGGTTTCATATCATTTATTGTAAAGCACAAAACAGGCATTTTAAAAGTGAAAGTATACATTGAAAAAGTACATTTATATCACAAAGCATTGACCACATAATAGTTGCAAATACATTTGCTGGAATGTGTACATCTACACTAAATACTAAAAACAAACCAATTTTCATTTCTACACAGAAATATTAACCTCCTATCAGTAGTGATAGATATTTTGTACATTTTCAAAAGAAAAAAAAACTACTATTTTAAACCAAAAACAAAATTAAGATCTTCATCAAGTCGTCTGCATCCATATATTTAACAAAGGTATTTTTCCCCCACACAATGAAGCAAATACTGTATTGTCCACTTCTTATTATTGGCCCTGTGCAGAAGAGATACATAAGAAATACACAAAAAGTTAAAGAAAATCCTTTAAATGGAGCTAACTCAGGAGTGAATCCTTTAAGAAAGAAAAACTGGTTAATATAAATGGTGGTGGCTTCTTGCATGATTTGCAAATCCCTGGGGGAAAAAAATTTATTTTTAAAATTAAAGGCATTATAGAAATGTTCAGCACTCAGATGCCATAAAGCATTATAAAAAAAACAAAGCCAAAAGCAACCCAACAGTACATCATAGTCCTTCATTTAGTTATATTTTGCCATATAAAAATTAAAAAGGCAAACATAATCAATCCCAAACAAACAAAATAGTAAACATGCAGAAAACATGACTGGAGTTTTTAACACATCAACAAATTTATTATACCTGAGGTGCTGGAGGATGCTGTGGCATTCCCTGGGGACTTGTCTGGGCATAGTAGGCTGCTTGTTGTCTATAGTATTCAGCCCAGGCTGCACTGTAATCTGGCTGACCACCTGGTGGAGCACCAGTTGGAGCAGGAACAGCTTGACCTTTGAGAAAACAGAACTTTGTTATTGTAACCACAATTGAAAGTCCAAAAGAATCCCATTTCTAATGAAGACAATACCATGCTTCTTATAATATTCCTCCCAAGCCTTCGAATAAACCTGTGTCTGCCCTTGTTGATCTAATCCCCTTTTTAAATACAAAACTATATCCACTGTAAGTATAGCTTATAAAGACAAAAGCAGAGGATCTGAATTGCTCGTTTAAGTTTTCACCAGTGTCAGAAAACTACTCTGTAATAAAAAAATTAGAATGCTCTTTATTTTCTTTTTGCATTATGTCATCACTATTAATAAAAAATAAAAACAAACCCATCCATATAATTTAATTAAGGTAAAGATATAAGCATGATGTTGATTCAATTAAAGAATTTATAAACTATTAATTTTCCAAATTTTGTTTTAAAAAGTGCCTCATGGCCAACTATAATTTTTTTTTTAAATGCTTCATGTAAATAGTCTATGGTTCCCTGGCAGTGACTGGTGGGCGGGGCCACTATTTTTTGATCTCTCATTCATGTGTATCTGTTACAGTACATATTTTAAATAAAATGCAAAGACTATTATTTTAAGACCTGCCCAAAGATTTGTTTCCTGATTAGTAACCCATAAACTACATATATGTATAAATATATATGTGTACATGTATAAAGACTAATCTATACCTTTTTAATGACATGTTTAAAGTTTTAATACATGTGTTCAAATTACAACACAATTTTATTATAAATAACCTGATGGACATAAAGAACAATTACCAACGAGGTTCTAAGCAACAAGATCAATGAAACACAAAACTCAAGAGCCTTCATGAGCAGTTATTTTACTAGGCAAGGCAACTTTTCTGAATTTAAGAGATTAAAGAGACACAACAATCAAATATAATGCACGAACCTTAAACAGGCTCTGGATTAAGACAAAAACCCCCCACACTTAAATATGGTCTTTGTATTGCTACTACTGAAAAAAAAATATCAATTTCAGGGAATCGAACCAGTGATACCTGGTTCCTGGGTCAACGCTTAACCATTGAGAAACTCCCGCAGGGCTGCTGCTATTGAAATAATTTATTTAGAGCTACCAGCCTGCAACTTACTCTGAAAATGTGCCAGGCACATAAAACATGTATATACACAAAGTACATATGTCA
This sequence comes from Myotis lucifugus, assembly GCF_000147115.1. NCBI lineage: Eukaryota > Metazoa > Chordata > Mammalia > Chiroptera > Vespertilionidae > Myotis > Myotis lucifugus. Next base: position 4,274,158 of record NW_005871073.1, read on the forward strand.
AACTTAAAAAAAAAAAAAGGTGATTCTGGGTAGAAAAATATAAATATGGGTATTTGCTTTACTATTTTTCCAATTTTTCTAACGGTATAAACATTTTTTAAAAATAAAAGGTCAGGGAGAAAGAAAGCATGTGTTTACCTATTTAGTTCCTTTATTGGAACAGCATTTATTTAATATGTAATTCAATTGGCTTTATAAAATTACAGCTAAACAAAAAATACTGGAGCACATACATACAGAAAGCTGTTTTTATGTTTGCTAGATGTGATTCATTTTGCCCAGCTGAAAATAGGGAAAGACTCTTCCTATCTGATCTACTTATGATTTGGCTGTCCACTAGCCTCTTGTGCTTCTCTGCCCTTTTTAGGACATGTCCTTAACTTGCTCCCCTTTATTCTTTCCCTCAGTTCAAAAACAGTGTTGATGCCAGATAGTTTAGTTTATACTTTAACAGACCACCACTTAATATTCACATACAGCTTCACAATGTATAGAGTTTGACTTTAATTTCATCTCATTCAAGAAGTAAGACTTGCTCTACAGTTCACATGTAACATTTTATTATAGCCCAAGAGCCAGCCTCGCTTGAATAGATTTTTTTCATACTTGGTTATCTCTATATATTAGCATCCTTCAAACAACCACTCTCTCCCCATTTTAGGCTAACGCTTACAAGTCCACCATATCAGTGCTTAACATTATAAGAGCCTTCAAGTCAAACTTTTCTTCCAAAATGCCTTCACTTACCATCTTCAAAATAGGAATTGCTTGTCTCTACTTTGAAAACCTGTTTGTTCACAGGGTATTTACTTGAAGTTTCCTTCATTCGAGCTTCAAAAATATCCAACCCCCCAGATTGCCGTCTTTGCTTGTATGACTTAAAATTGCCTTCTATAACCCTCTAGAATCTTGTCTTTAAAAAGAATTCCTCTCCTAAATTCTGTTAATCCCAGAAAACAGAATGTTTTCACAAAACAAATTTAAAAACTTAACCTGCATGTTTGAAAAGAGGTTTATTTACCAAGAAGCAAATAATGACAAATTTATAGTGTTAGTGGAGATTTCCTGTTCTTGACAGGAAAAGCTGAAATTAGGCTTTAAAAGCTACAATAGCCTGCTTCATTTGGTGAAGAGGGCACTGATTGGGAATCAGAACAACCAAGTTCCCAGGAAACCCTTGTTCTGCCACTGGAAGAGTAAAACTTAGCCTCTCCAAATAAGGGAGTTAGATTTGGAGGTAAAGATCTTTGATACTTTATTACACCTTTCTTTCCTTCCATTTAAAAATCTCAAAGATTGAACTGTATTATTCTAATGCTTTAAGGTCTCTTATTTGTGCTTATTCTAAATAGATCTTAAGGACAAGTAATGTACCTTGTAATTAGATCAGTTAAGCAACCAATCATTTACAAAAAGAACTATGATAGGAAAAAAAAATTGACCTTGTATCATTAAAAAACCCCCTTAACATTATTTCCTTTAAGATAACATGAAATCACTCAACCACCAGCCCACCTTGGTCATAAAATTAACAGCTGACCATTATACTACAGAAAAACACACAACTGAAAAGAAGGTGAAGGAAGGGGTTAAGGAAAATCTTCAGTCAAATGTGGTGTTATTTAATTATTTTTATTTATCATCTTTCTCCACAAAGGATTCAAGACAGTTCAACATACTTTTTCTAAAATTAGAATTTAATAGAGTAGTAAGTAGGGAAAAGGTAGAAAATGAAAAATTAAAAGAAAGGCAAAGTGAAGTATCTACCCTTCATAAAAATTTGAATGGTATTAAGACCTCGCAGATTATATTCAACATACCCATTCATTTTGGGCAAGCAAAATGTAAAATGGTTAAATAGCAAATTTACTAATGATCATGTTGCAAAGAAAGAATAAAATATAATAAAGCAGAAATCATACTCATTCCCCAGTAATTACTTAAGTCTACTAATAGGCCTTTGTTTTTACCCACTTTTAATAATACAGGGAACAGCCCTGGCTGGATAGCTCAGTTGGTTGGAGCATCATCCCATACACCAAAAGGTTGTGGGTTCGATTCCCAGTCAGGGTACATACCTAGGTTGCTGTTCAATCCCCAGACAGGCCATGTATAGGAAGCAACTGATCAATGTTTCTCCCACATTGATTTTTCTCTTTCTCTCTCCCTTCCTCCCTCTCTAAAAACCAATAAAACATATCCTCTGGTGAAGATTACAAAAAAAAAATTATATATATATATGAAACATCTCTGGCATATTACCCATTGTGAAAACACAAATTGGACCTAATGATTTTTAACCTTTACATGCTTAAATCTTTAAAATGGTGAAGCTTTTTCATAAAAATTAAGGTGACCAGAGGTCCTGACCACTATGTTGTCACAAAATGATTTCCAGTTATTCTAAATAGCATCCCAGTTTGGACAATAAACTATGCAATCACTGTAACTACAGTATACTGTTTTGAGGTTAAAAGGTTTTTTTAAAACTATCTTTTTACAGAGTTTTAGCTGTTACAGAACTACTTGAAATAAACTGGGTCAAAAAAAAAAGTAAATTAATGAATCTTTTATAGCCTCAAGAATAACATGCTGCATGACTTTCTTTGAAAGTCATTCTAACAGGGAAAATTATTTGTCTTTTCTTTTTTAAAAAAATATATCTTTATTATGACTGCCTGGCCAGAGCACATTTTTTTAAAGTGAGCTCTGAATTTTTCTTTATAAAACTGCCTTTAAAAAAATATTTTTTAAAATTATTTCAGAGAGGAAGGGAAAGGAAGAGAGAGAGAGAGAAACATCAATGAGAGAGAATCATTGATCGGCTGCCTCCTGCACACCCCACACTGGGATTGAGCCTGCAACCAGGGTAAATGCCCTGACTGGGAGTCGAACCATGAACTCCTGGTTCTTAGTTCGATGCCCAACCACTGAGCCACACTGGCTGGGCAGGAAAATGAATTCTCCTTCCTTAAACAAATCAGTTGTGTAAAAAAAATCCTTATCACCAGGTATATGTACTTTTATACAAGAAAAGATTACTATAATTTTTTCCTGTGAAAATGACGAAGAAAACATCAAAATTTACACTGAGAATCACAAGTAGACTATATCTTATGAAAAAATTCTATCACCTATGTCTTTCTATACTAGTGAAAGATGGGCAAGTTTAACTTTCATTTATGACAACTGGCTATGTTGTAAGCTGTATTGTTTATAAATGACCAAGAGCATAAGCACCTGGAAAAACAAACAAACAAACAAACAAAAAACTTGTACAAACGGTCCCTGAAAAAGGCAAATTTTTTACTTAGGACCTCTTAGAGATCAAATTCAGGTTCCATCACTTAGTTGTAGTTGTGACCTCTGTTTCTCAATCTGCACATGTAAAGTGTTAGTGAAGATAGTTCTTTTCATTCACAACAGTATGTATGAATGTATTTGCTGAATACTTGATTAACAACTGTACCTCCATTAGAGTATGATAACCAGAAGGGCAGGGTTCCTAGCTGTTATTCCCACAATCACACTGTAGGCATCTATCACTATACTTGGCACACAGTCCTCTACAGTTATTGAATGAAAATGGCCTTTTTAGGTGATTGTTTTTTTCTTTTTCATACATGAAAATGCCATTTAAGTAACTTTCTCTGTCACCGTAGGTTACTTATCTGATTATTTTGCACCAAAAATACAATGGTCTCCCCTTTTCTAGTCAACTGTGGTCAGAAATATTGTATAGAAAATCCCAGAAATAAGCAACTCACATTTTAAATTGCACAGTTCTGAGAAGTGTGATGAAATCTGGATCCATCGTACTCCCTCCCTCTCAAGAGGTGAATCATCTCCCTATGTCCAACATATCCACACTGTATATGCTACTCATACGTTAGTCTCCTGGTAGCTGTTATGAGATCAACTGTTCCAGTATTTAAGGCTTGTGTTCAAGAAACCCTTACTTATCCTATATAATAAAGAGCTAATATGCTAATTAGACCAGATGGCAGAACAATCTTCCAGAAAGACCAGTGGGCGGGGCCACGGGGCCACAAGGCCACCAGGCTGTGAGGGCTGAGCTCCTTGCACGAATTTCATGCATTGGGCCTCTAGTATTATCATAATTGCTTATTTCATAATGATTGTTAATCTCTTACTGTGCCTAATTTATACATTTACTATCTCTGGTTTCAGGCATCCATGGGGGGTCTTGGAGTTTATCGTATCCCCTGAAGAAAAGGGGGGACACTATTATAATACCACACATACATATTTTTCTTTGGCACTCTAGAATTTAACCTATGCCATTTTGGCTACTAACATATATAACAAAAATGTAGGTAATATACAATGTCATATGTGCCAGGAGAAAAATTTTTAGTTTCAATTGGTAAATGATTGACAAATGGGTTTACAAATAAAAATGTTTCCTTATTATGTAATCACAAATTTAAGAATTACTATTTGTAATGACCTCGAAACATCTGAACGTTTAGTGATTTTGGAATGCATTCTTGCTCAATTATTCTTTTAAGATTTTAAAAGTTAATCAGTGAAAGCCCAAAGAAACAAAAACATGATACAAACATGCTTTTATTGAAATCTTCAACCTTCTAGAGTAATATTTACTAAATGTTTCAATTTAATTAAATGTATAAAAAAGGAAATGTAGAACATACCCATTTTCTTGTAGTATTCTTCCCAAGCCTTGGTATAATCAACCTGTCCAGCTGGAGCTGGATTCTGTTGATCACCTTGTTCAAGAAAAAGAAAAGAAAAGAAAAAGATTCAAGTTTTCAAGAGACAATTTGGTCTTTTCCTTCACTTTCTTGAGTGGAAGAGTTGGGGGAAGGAAGGGTGCTGTGTGACAGTGGTACCCCTTCTGGTGTACACTAAGGTACAAAGTTGGTGGACAGAGAAGATAGTCTATGTATTTGGAAGGAAGAGTAGCTAAACTGAGCATGCAAGTAAATTCACTTGTCACATAAGAAAACACACCGAGGATACCAGGTCCCTCACCATTTATAAACATGAAAAGGCTAAAAAGAACCTTGAAGTACAAGAATGTAATTAATTGTAGGTGATATGAATGCACAGTCTAAAAAATATATATATTTTACATACATTTAAACACATATACTGCCGGGAGCCGGTCCATCCTTGCTGTTTCAAGGGACCTGGCATATATGGCATACTGTTCTTAATATGTTTGCTCACCTTCTTGGCGCTATGTGTTTTAACCAAGGTCACCTCTCCGAGAAAGGTTGTTTTCCCAGGTAGGGATTTTTCCCTGAGGTTAGGGAGGGGATACAACCCCTTAATTAAGTGCCAGGCGGGTAGTTAAGCTACATAATCTTTACTCCCTGGAATGGAGATAAGAAACGCCCTAACCTTTGTAATAGAAATTGACAGGATTAAAATCGGCTGGTATAAATATGGATGTAACAAGACAATAAACATCAGATCCTCATCAGTTCCTAACCAGAACTCCGACCAGAACTTTGGCTGGAGATCCTGGCTAGAGGTCCTGACTAGGCTGCTGATCAACTGAAGGCTGTCTTCGTGTCATTCCTTCTTCGCCGACTCCGTCCACATCTTTGGGGACCCCGGACCTGCTGGGGTTGGACTCCAGCAATATACATGCTTATGTAGGTATGTATGTATTTACCTAAATTACATAAGTTCTGTACATTGAAAGGAGCTAGAAGCAATGACGCCTCAGTAGAAATGAACACATTGAGTTTGGTTTCTAAATACCATCATCTACTAAAAGGAATCAGGGCTCTTTGGAAAAATGGCTGATTCTAGGGCTGGAGCCCAGAGAGCACAAAATGAGCATCTTATTCTGCAAGAAAGTAAGAAAATGCTTAGAGAATGACAGGCATGTCAAAAGGATATAGGAGCGATCTTGAAAGTACTCCTGACTAGTCAAACCTAGGACAATTCCATAATCAAAATAGTAGACAGTCTAAAATACAACCTATTGAATAAAACAGGAACCCATACTGATATAAAGAAGCAAGCAGGAAGGGGGGGGAACTCTTTTTGACAATAAACTACCAACTATTAATGTAAAATGAATAATGGGAATAGAAATTACCATCATAATTGTAGCTGAATGAATGAGGCAGGTGTTAATCAATGAAGGCGAAGGCCAATGAGATACAGATTAGTAGTCTAGTCTCATTATAACTCTCCAGAAAATAGTAATTTTCAAAGAGAAAAACTGTAATTCTATGGTATAGAAACCTGGCAGACACCAATATAACCAAGTCACCATGTTTTGCCTTAAGCACAACAGTTCTATATGGCAGATAACCAAAGGTTGCCATTTCCAGGGAAGAAACAGATCAAAATATGACCTCTTGATGTAACACACAAGAGCACATCATAATTTCTGAGGTATTCTTGCCATACCACAAACAGGACCTCATGAGCATGACATCATCTTCATAACAAAAGACTGAGTATCATCCCACAAAGCAAAAGGTCTGTACTCTTTACAACATTAAAAAAAAAACACACCAAACTGTTTTTTCCTGATTGATGAGACAGAATAGACCTGACAACTCATAAAAACATGTTACCAGATGGGATCCTGGATCACAAAACAATTGTTGGGTCAAATGGTGAAATCTGAATTAAGGACTGTGTACTGGGACAGTAATAATGTATCAATGTTGATCAACTAATGTGGAGGGCTGCATGATGGACATGGATTTTTGGATTAATACAGAAATGAGTATTTTAAATGAGGCATCATTTCTACAGCTTGGCCATAATGGTTCTGACAAAGACTAATGATAATGGACATGGACACCTGGTAGAGAAGGTAATAAAAAGGGGTGGGGGGGGGGAGTGTTAATAAGGGATGAAACACTAATAACTAGGTTATTGGGTGTTCCTGTTCTCTAATATATCTTACAACTTTTATACAAGTTTGTGACTAAAAAAGTAACCTATTTTTAAAAAGTCTGCTTACCAAAGCTGTAAGAATTAGGAATTTTGGGGTATCACATGCATTTTATATATAATTCCAAACACAGGTGTCCCCCACCCCCCCATCTCTCTCTCTCTCTCTCTCTCTCTCTCTCTCTCTCTCTCTCTCTCACACACACACACACACACACACACACACACACACACACACACGTATATATATAAAAAAAAGTTTTATTACCATAGTTACCTTGTCCATTGGTTTGGGCTGTAGTTGGTGCACCAGTGGGAGCTGCAGGTGGTGGCTGTGCTTGCTGTTGGTAATAGTGAGCATAATATGCAGCCCAAGCTGGGGAATTTGGATCAGTTCCTGCCTTAGCTAGAATAAACACAAGTTCAACATTTGCACCTGAATTTTATTATTCTCTCTCTCATATGTACACACACACCCTGGCAAATATATAGACCCCACAGACCCCAAAATTAACTAGACTTAAAAATAAGTAGAAACTTTCAAATTCTTCTATTAATTTCACTGTTACCCCTAGCTTTTATAGAAAAAAGAGGTTCAGAGATTAACTGGCATTCCTAGATCTTAGAAAACGAGTTGGTGACAGGATTCGGATAGGAATAAAAGATCTTTTCTCTAAATCCAATGTTTTGTCTCAAACCATCCTGTGTTTTCTTTCTAAATCAGTTTTGCCTCAAGCCCAACAGTTCTTTCTATATGGCAGATAACTAAACGAAAGGATTTCTAGGGACTAAGCTGTACAAGAAAGAAACAATTATTACAGAACTATGAACTTTCTCCTGTCTCGTTTTCAATAAAAACACAACTTAATCTTAGAAAAGGAAACAGAGATTAGCCATATTTCATCTCATCATATTTCACAGTGATTATCCTAAAACATAAACTTGATGTCATAGTCCTACTTGAAATTCTTCATTTATTCCGTAGAGTCTTCAGGACTGTCTAAGACAGCAGTTCTCAACCTGTGGGTCGCGACCCCTTTGGGGGTTGAACGACCCTTTCACAGGGATCGCCTAAGACCATCAGAAAACACATATATAATTACATATTGTTTTTGTGATTAATCACTATGCTTTAATTATGTTCAATTTGTAACAATGAAAATACATCCTGCATAGCAGATATTTACATTACGATTCATAACTAGCAAAATACAGTTATGAAGTAGCAACGAAAATAATTTTATGGTTGGGGGTCACCACAACATGAGGTACTGTATTAAAGGGTCGAGGCATAGGAAGGTTGAGAACCACTGGTCTAAGATCTTAGGTATAGTCTATCATCCAAAATCTTTAATGATCTGGACCCCCTGACTTATCCTTTCCATTCCAGCCTCATCTTCCCTATGTCAATATTTTTCTAACACTCATATTCTGACTACAATAAACGGCTTATACTTTCAGAAGTTACCATCTTATATCTGGGCCTTTGAGCATATTATACTTCCTCTGCACTTGGCTCACCTTCACTCATTCTTCATAAAAATCAACTGATACTTGAACAGTTTGAGACTTCTTAGAAACAGAAATCCTCTATTGATTCTGTCCTTTATACTATCATATGGTATTACAGGTATATCTTTATTAGTTTACAGCCTCAAGAAGAATGTCATTGTCTTAGCTAGAGTTAGCATCTATAATGTAATCTGTTTATAGCCTTCATCCCAAATGGGCAGCAATTTCCAGCTGCTTAATAAAAGTGAATGAAGGTTGAGAAAAAAAGGAATTTTTAGAGGGATATAATTTTAAGGTGATATAATTCCAAGACATTACACCACCCTCCTAATCCTTCTCAAGTAAGAACTTGCTTTTCTACATTGGATATTTATGTCTCAATAGTGTCATTAACCTGTATACTAATAAATACAAAATATTTTCACTTCATACCATGTCTGGATAGAGAAAGCGAGATTAAAGACTTTAGGAAGTGATACTGGTACTCCTGAATGAACTTCATATAAGAAAAACAGTCTTAAAGTGCATTAAAGCAATAGTAAAGAAAATAAAAAGATGCCATCCAAGTGAAAAATAGAAAACCAGCCTGTTTACATACATGAGAACTTACTATCATTCATTCAACATAATATTCATTCATTCATGTACCACTATTTTATGCATAAATATAGATTTAGAGGGGTTAAAAAATGTGCTTGTTATGCCACAATTACTAAGTTGTAAGATTAGAATTTATCTAGGGCCTGTTTCATTTTGAGGTCTAATCTTTTGACTCTATATAAATGCTTAACAGCCCATTAAATTTTTATCGAAACAGATTTTAGTTCAGAGAATATTGTCTTTATTGTCAATACAATTTCATTTAAATCATTTATTTGGTTTTTATATGTTAAGTCTAATTTAAGCAACATCTAACTTTAGCTCATCTCTTCTGGCTAACTGGATTCTTGCTTTCCCCAAAGCAATGCTAGAAACCACATTCATTAACCAACTGTTACTTCACTACTACTCCAAGTGGGAAAATGAGATTGTGATAGAGACCACTTCTCTATTCCCATCATTTTCTCAATCATGCTACCTACCCAAACAGGGCTCATAGGTGCTACTCTGCATATCCAAGTTACCCAATATAAATCTGCCCCTTAACTTAACCAACATGTTGAATCTCTTAAATGGTGATTCCTCTGCTTATCACACCATCTCAATTAGTTTACAAGAGGGAAGAAAATCCTTTCATTCTTAAAAGACTAACTTTAGACTATATAGTAAATAACATTTGACTCTTCTATAAGTCCTTCTATCACATTATTGCTATCTCTTGAAATGCACTCTTCTGCTACAGAATATAAACTACTCTTTGCACACCCAGATTCTAGCACCCTCAAGTTGTTTAGTGGATGTTGTGGCTATTGCGTGACTGCCATGCTGTGTCATCATTTCCAAAGAATACACTTCCTTTGAAATTAAAGTATGTTATAGAACATGGGGGCCACATTTAAATACGAGTGTTTCACCTAATTTTTTAGGTTTTTAAAATACAAATATTAACTAGTGTGGAAAAGAATCCATTAATTCAGTACCTTCCTTGAAACTACTCCAGTGAAAGAGGCCTAAAGGTAGGTAGTGGGTGAGAAAAAAGAATCATAAAAAATTGTTAATTGGTTTCGATAAATGCCCTTTGACCATGGTGGGGATAAAATAACATAGAATTGAACAGAATGTAATATATATAAAATCCAGATCTGAGCAGAGAAAATATTTGAAAAAAGTGTACTTTAGAGTTTTAACATGTAGATATTAAATACAGGCCTGATTTTTACTAACAGGTAAAGTTACCGTATCTAGAATACTAAAACAGACAACTTACATAATTTGAGAACTTAGAGGAGTTTAATGCCCAAGTATTAAACACTCCATTTAGACTCGTAACATACTATATACATGTAATGGCACTAGTACCTAAAGCCCAAGACATTGCACTTCTTCCTATAGCTTTTGGCTTTTAGCACTCTGCTGTGTAATTTCAAAAGTAGAGAAAACCAAATGCAGGTCGAAAAAGGTTCCATGATAGACCATATTCACACCAATCTTACACACTGTGGTAGAACCAGAACTTAACACTCCTGTTGAAAGAGTGAAATACGTGCAGAAAATGGCACACAATGTAGAAATAACACTAGAAAATATAAGGAGTGAAAAACAATACAAATTACACAAGAATGATAAGCATCTTTTACCTGGATCAGGAGGGGCCTGTTGCTGCCAGTGTGGATATGCATTTCCCCACCCCTGGGGAGCATAAGGGGCTGGAGGACCACTGAAAAGATATAAAACAATGTAAGAATATGACTTACCAAAAGCTAGAATCTTTGGGGAAAAGCACAAAGAAAACCCAGTACTTACTGAGGAGCAGGGCCAGGTGGTCCTGGATTATAAGGTGCAGGGTTGTATGGTCCCATTGGAGCTCCAGGCCCAGGAGGCCCAGGAGGCCCATGGGGCCCTGGGACACCATGGGGCCCCATGGGGTACAGGTGGCCCTAAAGGATTTACTGGGCCCTGCAAAAAAGCAAAATGACTTACAAAAATCAGAAAAACACCAATGGCCGAACAACTCAAAGGTCAATTCCTGGGTCAGGGCACTCAATCCCTAGTAGAGGGAGTGCAGGAGGCAGCCAGTCAATGTGTCTCTCCCTTTCCCTTCCTGTCTCTAAACTCAATAAAAACATTTAAGAAAAAATACTTAGTTGATGTCTTTTTTTATTAATCCAACTTGTAAAGACCACTAGATTTAACTGCCCTAAAACACCCTTTCATTTCAGTTAATACTTACCATGAGACATTTTGGACAAAATTGTTTTTAAACTACATTTGGTTGTCATTTTTCTCACTACAAAATAATGAAGCTAACCTCCGTGATTTTTAAAAAAAAAAATGAATATTTTAAAATGATTTTTAGAGAGAGGAAGGGAGAGGGAAGAAATACCGATGTGAGAGTGGAACACTGATCAGCTGCCTCCTGCTGCTCCTTACTGGGTATCAAGCCCCACAACCTAGGCATGGACCCTGACTGGGAATTGAACCAACCTTTCAATGCACAAGCTGACGCCCAACCAACTGAGCCACACTGGCCAGGGCTAACCTTCATGATTTTTAAAGTTCCTTTTATTAGGATGTCTCTTTAGGTCTCTAATTGCTGTCATCACCCCCCCACTTCCAATATTCTATTATCTATAACCCACCATTTCGAAATAGTAAAAAAATAAAAAATAAATAAAAAATTACTGAAAAAGTATCAACATTTAAAGAAATGTGTTTTTATTCAGAGGGAGAGAAACATCGATTGGCAGCTACCTGCAGCCTCCTACTGGGGATGGAGCCCACAACCCGGGCATGTGCCCTGACTGGGAATGAAACCAGTGACCTTTTGGTGCATGGGATGACGCCCAACCAACTAACCCACACTGGCCAGGGTTAAGTAGGAATATTTTCAGAGTGATGTGCCAGGCACTCTTAAGTAATACACACGCACCACACACTCATACCTAAATCATTTAATCCCTAAACCCTATAAAGTAGGTAACAGACTAAGGCAAGAATGACTATTAGGTTCCCTAAGATCACAGTCAGTAAATAATTCAGAGTATTTATTTTGTTAAATTCTCAACTGAGAATATATTTTTCCACTGATTTTTAGAGAGAGTGGAAGAGAGGGAGAGACACAATTGATGTTACCCCAAGACCCTTCAGTGTGTAGACCAATGCTCTAACTGCTGAAAACACCAGCAAGAGCCAGAGTATTTTGAACTCAGGTTGTTTAGCTTCTCTCGGACATTCTATTCTGTTTGTCCACCAATCCAGAAGGAATCCTGATCCGTGCATAGTAAAATTCAAAACCAAGATGTGCTATTCATTTTTCTGCATTAATCTCTGCCAAACTGATTCCACAATTATTTTCTTCATGTCTCTGTGCAATTACACGTATTGCCCATACAATGTTTGTGTATATATATATATATTTAAATATATTTTATTGATTTTTTTACAGAGAGGAAGGGAGAGGGATAGAGAGTTAGAAACATCGATCAGCTGCCTCCTGCACAACCCCCTCCTGGGAATGTGCCCGCAACCAAGGTACATGCCCTTGACTGGAATCGAACCTGGGACCTTTCAGTCCGCAGGCCGACGCTCTATCCACTGAGCCAAACCAGTCAGGGCTGTGTGTGTATATTTTTATAAGATATTCTTTAAGTATTTCTTGTACATTTATTTTTTGACTTCCCAGACAGAAACAGTGTCAAACTTCTTTTGCACCCCATCCACGCATGGCAATCACCAAGGAGAAATTTTTCCAAGAAATTCTAATTATTATTAATAGTTTAAGATGCTTGCTCACACCCTATATTATTTATAATAAAAGCAAACAGTAAAGCACTATTTACCTCATTTACAAGAAAGAACAATCAAAACTTTTCATACATTTTTGTACTACCACCAGCAAACTTTTCTGGCAGAAACACTTTCAAGCTTGGCCATGCATCAGAATCACCTGAACCATCTTTCTAAAAGTAGATGTTGGGCTCTATTCCAGACATTTTGAATGAGAACTGCGTTATGTGTAGAGGTGGAAAGCACCCAAGTAGCCTACATTTAAAACTCCCCAGATTACTGCCTAAGAATTAGGATTTATAAATTTCTACTTTAAAGTGGGATGTATCTGACTCATCTTTGTGTCACCAGGGTTACATATAGTAAAAGCCCTTAATAAACACTGAATTCCTGTTAACTATATCCTTTAAATATGTTTCACAATTCTCCAACCTGAACATATCTGCAAGAAATGCTATCCTCTTATCTACCCACACCCAAATATAAGGTTCTGAACACCTTTTACTGTATTTAATTAGGTTACTTTCATTCCTGGAAAATCTTTTCTGTTTATGTTATCTATTATGTGATGAGCCTTATAATTTTAGACTAGAACCTATGCTATAAATTGATGTTTAAAGCATACTCACACCAATCTTTTCTTCTATGAGTTGCCGAGCATAGTCTATTTGTTGTGGAGTGCCACGAATTGTAAATAACTTCATATTAGGGTCTGCATTAGGTGGTGGATTTCTCTGAAGTTCTATTCTTGCACCAGACTGTTGGCTTATGCTTTTTATGGTTTCACCTCCTAAAATCAAAACACAATAATTTCTCTAAGAATTCAAAGGATACAAGAAAAGGTAATTAAAATAAAATGGAAGTAACAAACGAACTAACAAATACAAACTCATAGATACAAACAGAATGATGATTACCAGTGGGGAAGGGCAAATTAGGCAAAGGGGGTCAAATAAATGGCAATGGAAAGAAACTAGACTTTGGGTGTAAAGTATAAATTAGGGTATACAGATATAGACGTACACTTGAAATTTATATAATGTCATTAATTAATATTACTTCAATAAACTTAAAGTCACAATTAAATGGGTCATTAAGCTTTGACTAGTAGTCCATCTGCCAAAATTCTATTACGATTTTCCATTTATTCCTATACTTAAATCAAACTGTATAAAGCATTTCATGCTTCTCTTAAAATACATTTGAGTTTTAAGACATAATTTAGTACATCTGTACCTAACCTTAAAATTGGTAACTTATCAAAATCAAAATATTTGGTTCAATTAAACTGCTTTTACAAGCAATATAAAGTAACATTAAAAAATTTTGAAAATTTAAACACATGTCTATCAGGAAATAGCACAGTAAACAAAAACACCCAGACCACTTTTGGGGTCAAGTTTCTTACACTAATAATTAAGCTGTTGGTCTCTTCTAGAAGCCCATGTGAGTCAAAGCCTACTCTTTTTATTTAAATATATATAAGGCCCTTCTCATTTGTTTTAGTTATTACCATCAACATAACACTTTTCTACTAAAATACAGCTCAGGAAAAATCACCACCACTGTTTAGAACAACAGATATATCATCAGAAAAAATAATAGGTTAAAATTTTAACCCTACATTAAAAGAGTTAAGAGTTTAAAATACTTTGCCTTTTCCTATTATTAATCCAGTTTTCCCAGTTGGTACAATGAAATTAAATTCCTGAAGTCCACCAGGTGGTCCCATGTTCCAGTTGCCCTGACCTCTACCTCTCCCTCGACCACCAGGTCCAGGTCCACCAGGATTACCAGCCTAAAGAGAAAGACAAAAAACGAAGTCAGCTAAAAATACACTCTTCTTTCCATAATAAATTACATGTCTATTTTCCTCAACTTTCATTTCCCTAAATTAGAACTTTAGAAAAGTTGGGAGATAACTTGGTCCAAGTAATCAGCCAGTAATAACCACCATTTATTCATTTTATACTGGAATGAGTAAGGTAGCTGCCTTCCTGCTCCAAGATGTCTGCCTTAAAGCAACTTCAAACTTTTTAGTTATTAAACAGATTCTGATATAAAATAAAGGGGGGACTTTCAGATTTGATGAAGGAAAATTTTAAAATTTTCAACCAAGCTTAAGTTTTTATTGATGTGAGAGAGGAAGAGAAACAACCACCGATGTGAGAGAGAAACATCGATCAGTTGCCTCCTGTATGGGCCCCAACCAGGGATCAAACCTGCAACTTAGGTGTGTGCCCTGACCAGAAATTGAACCTGCAAACCCTTTTGGTGTACAGTATGACCCTCTAACCAACTGAGACACCTGGCTGGAGCCAAAGAAAAAATTTCTGAATGAAAATAAAACGAAGAAAATATTAGTATTCTATCAACCTGAACACTTCTAAGAAGGTCTGTAATAATTTCTGCAGCATGTTGACATCGGTCTGGAGGTCCTGTTATTTGTGCTATCCTGTCAGGTGTTGTTCCATCATCTTCAAAACAAAACAAAAGAAATAGAACGAATTAATTTATCATTAAATGTGTCAGTGTCAAAAGTAATTGCTACCAACACTCAGAAAATTAAATGTATGTACTCACCTGGCTTAAACTGAATTCGAACACCAGCATCATTTTGTATTTTTTTAATCATCTCTCCATTTCTTCCTATTACAATGCCAACAGCAAATCTTGGAATGGGGACCTTATGCAAAGGAGACAAAGTATTAAAAAACCATTTACTGAAAATCAAACTGCCTCAAATCATAAAAGTATATATAACATTTTTTGTATCAAGTAGGGTGATAAGAGACAAAAAATACTACTATATTCTAAGGTGGAAACTGGGAGAAAAAAAGAGGATACAATGTTAGAGAAGGCTATGCAATACAAAACAGGAAAAACTCTATTTTACTTATAGATTAGCATAAAACTATTTCTGAATATTTTTACTTACATCTATCCCTTCATTTCCTCCAATTCTTGACCCATACTCATTTCGAACTTCTCTGAAACCACCTTGATCACGAATTAACTCTAACACCATTTCCTTGGCTTGCTGAAGTAGAAAAAAATTACCCAATTTAGAAAGCATGTTTCAAAACATTGTAATTTATTCATACATGTTTTGCTCATTCTGCACCCACCCCAACCCCTTCTTTGTAAAATATAAACTTGTTTACTTGAACTTTGTATGGATCTCCAGTAATCCTAAGAGGTTTGTCAGCACCAGTGTTCTGAGGTCCATCTTGAATCATAACCATTTTAACTCCAGCCCGTTCCTGTTCATCATAAAAAAAAAAAGTATGTATTAATAAAAGGGGAATGGAAGTAAATTGGCTTCAAAACAGATGAATAGTAATCATTTTACAAATAATACCTGAAGTTGTTTAATAGTCTCTCCCCCCTTTCCAATAACTAATCCAGCTTTGCTAGCTGGAATCATTATTTCTTGAACTGCATTTCCTGGTCCATCACCATGATGGAAGCCAGGGGCTGGTCTTCCTTTTTCAACAATCTGGTCCAGTAATCGTTTTGCTGACCTGTTAATAAATTAACAGTCAAATAAGTTGTAATATACCCCAAAGCTTATCCAAAAGAAATATAAAATATAACCAGTTACTTCTTCCAATTCCAGTTTAGATGGCTTAAAGCTAAATTTTAATAATTTCAATTAAAAGAAAATGCCATTAGGGCCAAAGATTAGAACTATTCAATCAAATTTCTAGGTATACAATTTTCAAATATTTTTGAGATTCCAAAATTTCTAAGCAGCACTCAAATTCCAAAGTTAATCGCAATATTAAATTGATTCTTATGAGCACTAAATAAAATGTTTTTTAAAAAAATATGTATTTTTGTTGAATTCAGAGGAAGGGAGAGAGGTAGAAACTTCAATCACAAGAGAGAATCAATGATCGGCTACCTCGTGCACGGCCCCTATAGGGTATCAAAGCCTGCAACCCAGGCACATGCCCTGACCAGGAATAGAACAGTGACCTCTTGGTTCACAGGTCGATGTTCAACCACTGAGTCACACCTGGCCGGGCAATATTTATATTTTTAAACCATCACTTTGGTCACTCAGGTGTTTAAATGTATTAATTCAATAAATACTTAAGAAATGTCAGTTATATACCACATTTCATTCTAGCTAATGGGGTTACAGCACTGAACAAAAGAGACAAGAGTTTCTTCTGGCATCGCTCAGTGGTTGAGCATCGTCCTATGAACAAGGATGTCACTGTTCGATTCCTGGTCAGGGGACATGCCCGGGTTGTGGGCTTGATCCCAAATAGGTGCTGTGCACGAGGCAGCTGATCAATCACTGGTCCTGTCTCATCACTGAAGTTTTTCTCTCCCCCTTCCTTCCTCTCTATAATAAACAAAAACGTATTAAAATAATAACGTTAAATAAATCACATGTCATTTGGGAAGGGCTATGAAGAAAATCAAAGCAAAATAAGGATAGAATGTGTATGTGTGTGAAGGGATGCTATTTTATGGAAAGTAGATATGGGAGACCTTACTGATAGACATTTGAGCCAAGACCTGAAGGAAGAGGCGGAGGGAATTTGAAAATAGAGGAGAAATAGAAAGTACAAAGGACTCAAATGAGAGGCATGCTTGGTGTGCTCAAAAAATACAAGAGGCTACATGAGGCTAGAACAGAGTGAATGGTAAAAAAATAAAGTGAGAAAAACAGCAGGTAAGCAGGCCATGGTAGACACTGATTTTTACTCTAATTGAGTTAAGCATTATGGGATTTTGAGCAAAGTATTATGAATTGACTCACAATCTTGAAGAATCACTATGGCTATACTGTTTAAGAATAGATCATTGTTGAACACGGCTAAAACAATGGACACACGTAATATAGGCAAATCACATCACAGATAAGATGGTAGTATATAAGGTGGCAAAAAGCTGGATCTCAAATAAATTATGAATAAAAAATGACCAAGACTTGCTTATGATAAATGAGGAGTAAGAGAGAGATAAAATATTAAAACAGAGTTGCCATACATGTAAGAGATAAAAGAGTATAAATAAAAGCTGGGAATGGGCTGTAAAATGATTTTATTTCCTAATAATCTTGTGTTTGAGATGTCTTAATAGACATTCAAGTGGAGGCACTGAGTAGATGGATATGAGCCTGGAATTTAGAAAAAGAGACCAAGGATGGAGATAAAAATTTAGAACATAAAAATCTATGGTATATAAAGCTATATATTAAAAGAAGTTTAATAGAGTAAATTAAGTTATCCAAAGAGTATGTGTAGATATATTGTAAGAGGACTGAATTTTGTGGCACTTTCATGTTGAGCCCAGGAAGATAAGGCTGACAACCAAGATAAACTGAGAAAGAAGAGAAGTAGGTATCTAGGCAAGTGGTCCACTGTGTCAAACAGTGCTGACAGGCCGAATGAGGAAGCGGCCAGTCATGATCTCGAATAGACCAATTTTAACGGGACAGTGAGAATCAATGCTCGACTGGTGTAAGGTCATGACAACATGAAAACAGGCAGATGATAATGCCAAAGTAGAGCTACCTCTTTATTTAAGGAGTTTTGTTGTAAAAGGGAGCAGAGAAATATAAATGTGGGGTTCAGGGATGGTTTTGGTTAATGTGAGATTTTCAAGCATGTCTGTATGCTACTAGAAATTATCTAGAAAAGAAGGGGAAATTTACAGTGCAGGAGGAAGTCAGTTCAATTGTAAAGGCAATGTACTTCAGTAGAAAGAAGGGGGCTGGCCTTTGACACATGATTTTCATACTTACTGGACAGACTCAGGTGTTCCAGTTAACATACAAGACCTTTCTGGAAGGCCACCACTGTCTACAATATAAAACAAAAAAGTTTAAGGCTAAGAAAAGGTTAACACATACCACAATTTTCAATAGAAGCTTAAAAATATGCTAGCTTTCTATTTAGTATGAAAATAGCATCAAAATAACGTTACCAGGAGCAATCTGTATTTTGCATCCAGATTCCTGCTGTATACGTGAGATTTGTTCACCTCCTCTGCCAATAACTAGAAAAGAAAAAAGAAAATTATTAGCTGAAAGATTGCCAAGTATGTTTTGATTGTTTTCAAAGCTTTAAAAACCAGGTTACTTACTAAATCCAACCATTCCATCTGGAACTTTGTATTCTTCAGTCATTACAGACCTGCTAAAAAAAGCAAAACCAGAAACTAACATCTTCCTTTAAAGAAAGGTAATTTACTTACAAATAAAAGGTACTCTATCGATGAAAATGGAGGTCTAATGGTCAAACCAGGGTTCCAGGAACATGTTTGTTTATAGTCAAAATATGGCTTGAGTAGTTAAAGTTAGAATCTTAAGGTAACGCATATCAAGTGAGGAGGGTATGGTGAATGGAACAGTCTGAAGGCATGCAAAGAAGCTGGAGTAGAGTTGAGGGACTGTCAACTTAATTTTTTTAAAAATAGTATTTTAATTCACTTTACTTTCTCTAAAATGTATCTAATTACACCCATCCTTCCAAACTACAAATGTACGTCACTCAAAAAAGAAAAATGATCATTCTGTATCACCTTATTAAGATGAAGGAAATGAAACACACACACACACACACACACACACACACACACACATATTCACTGTACACTAACTTGGTTGTGTTTTTACATACAGTTCAACTAAAACTTGCAAATCATTTGAAAAGCATTTGACTATACCTTTGCTGCTGATGCATCGGTGGTAACTGCGTCCCAAAAGCTACCATAAAAATTAAATAAAAATGAAAAAGTTTAAATTTAAGTTCACATATATTTAATACTTTTATCAAGCAATTCCAAAATCTTTCCCTGATGCACAGATAATACCTTGAAGAGAGTAAAATTTTATGCAGAATACTTAAATCAACATTGACAGTAAGCAAAAAAAGTCAGCAAAAGGGCAGACATTACTAGCAATGAAATAGAAAAAAAACACCTGTCCTTTTTCAAGTGGTGCATGTATAGATTAAGAAATAGACCAATAAAACATAATAAAAATGAGAAATAGAGCAAAAAAGAGACTATATAAAATAACTTAATGGTCTAATCTCATTAATATGTACCTGGCCAAAACTGAAAGATCATAAAGATAGGATGCACATATTTACAAAGAAATTCATTATAACATAATATTCATGGCCTCCAACTAACTTCAAAGATACCCAACAAAAGATAGGAACAAAACCCTAATTAAAATCCAGTTACTTTATTTTTTAACCCAACTTCAAATAAATACTTACAGTCATTTTGAGGAGCAACTTTCTTAGCATCTGGTTGATCTGCAAAATTAAATGTCTTTTAATTTTTTTGCCAATAAGTACAAATATATGAATCAGTTCCCCTGCCCAAGCAAGAATATCAATATAAACATTTATTGAAATAGCTGAGGGTATTGTGTAATTTGAACCAAAAGTGCCAAAACGTAGCCCAAACTATTCATGTTTAAAAGATGCACAGACATTTTTTAAAAAAATTCTTTTTGATTGTATCAAATCACTGACCTTAATGTATGTTAAGCACTTTAGAATGTTATAAGACAAAGTATTTAGGTCCGTTACTAGCAAAATATCACATGCTAAAGGCTAATGATGCTTCCCACTGTAGGAACTGAAGACTGGAAGAAAAGAAGACCTATCAAAATGTGAAAAGTTGACATATCAAAAGTTGAGTGTATCAGACAGTGACCACAAAGCTATGCAAAATAAATTTTAAAATGAGATTACAAGGCAATCTCGATCTAAACTGTTCTATTGTTCTTCACCAAACATATCAAGGCATAAACTTCAGCAGAAAACTCAAAGCAACTACATGACTACCTTCATCTACATCCTTTACAGATGAATACAATGCATACCTTAGAATAAACAACTGATAAAGTACTATTCTCCTCCCCCCTTCAAAGTTAATTAAACATCAGAATGTTGTACAGCAAAAATTCAGACACATAATCCAAGAAATACTGTGTCCATATCAGAATCCACTGGTTTATTTCACGTTTACATACTAAACACAGGTAATAAATAAAAATTCCTGCCTTTAAAAGGAGAGGGCATTCCCTCCCAGTGTGTTGTACTGCTCGGACTTGTCCAAGAGCCATCTACACATAAAATAAAAAGAATACATTACATACAACATCTGAAGCATCATTAGCTCATTTTTTGTTTTGTATATTAAAACCTCACTGTAAATGTGAAAATCACTTAATAAAACCAAGTACTCCTGGTCAAAAGCTACAAATACATTCTATAGGCTCATTCAGAATCCTCCTCTTAAAAAAATAAAAAGGCAAAAAGAAATTGTATCAAAATTTCATACATCAAATCTAAAACAAAAATATGTGCTGACTTCTAAGTTCAGAAACTTCAATAATTGTTTTTTTTTAAATACAAGGCACTGTAAATCTACTGCTTTAAGCCACATTGAGTTAAACCTGAAACACAAAACAAGGTACTAAAATAAATAAAAATGTAACAATAAAATGGTATAATCTGCAACACACTAGAATAGCAAACTTTGGCAACTTCAACCTTTAACGTGAAATCTGAAATAGCAGAACAATGAAAATATAGCATATAAAGATTTAATTCATGTATGATGAGAAAAACCTGTGAAATGTCCCCTCAACATTTTAATTTCCATTCCCCCTTCCCCCAGAATATTAACAAGTCGTCTGTGCAAACTGTCAATCTGGCACAATCTTAAAAGAAGAAAAATGATGTTTTTCTAATAAGACAAAACTGACTAAAATTTTACCTACCTTGTCTAGGTTTCTTTTCCCCCCTTTCCTTTTGAGGGCAACATAAGCCTTACAATTTTAGGAACCTTATGATAAAAGTAATGTTTCAATACAATAATAACATTTGAAAAATTGTAAAAATTACTTTAACTAAACTGTGTAAAACAAAAATACTTATGGCTATAACTTACCTCCATCTTCCAAAGGTCTTTTTTGTCCCCCATAACCATAGTCATTTGAATTCAGTGATGTACCAGCATCACCTCCAATTTTTGCTGCAATCTTAAAAAACAAAAACATACTATCATTAAGAAGAGCACCATAACTACTATATGCTATTTAGTACTCAATTTCCTCATATAGTTCCTAATACCTATATATGTCAAATAACTCACATAAAAGCTAATTTGATAAAAAGACAAATTATAGTACATTACTATCATTAATAACTCCAGAGTTAACAAATAATCACCTGAAATTAAGCTTTTCATATAAGAACAAAGAAGTAATCAATTAGGAATCTTAAGACTGACCAAATAGCTTTGAAGAAAATCTGTATCCTAATTCTATCTTTGCCATGGCTCTCTCCCATGACTCCACAGAAGATGTGTGTGGGCATAGAGAATGTGAATACCTGTGGGACTCTAAGGCTGTGCTGTCTAATAGGGCAGACATTAGCCAATGTGGTTACTGAGTACTTAAAATAGTCCAAATTGGAGATATACTTTGAAGTGTAAAATATACAGATATTAAAAACTTGAAATTAACTAAAGAATGTAAAGCATCTCAAAAATGTTTATATTGAACACATATTAGAATAGTAATATTTTAGATATGTTGGATTAAATAAAACGTGTGTGACTTTATTGGACAATCTTGCACTAAGGAAACATGGGGGCAAGAAAGCCTCAGAAATAGAGACATAAGTAATTTTATCCTTAAAGACTTAACTACTAGAATGGGCCAAATAATTGCCTGAAGTTGACTAAACAAACATTATACTTGAAATACCAGCCTCAAGTCACAAGTGAGGCAGAGCCAGTGGACATTTACTGCACTTTTCTATGAAAGAAATGAAACTAATATTGTGGAGTGCCAACAACAGGCCACGTTCCACATTATAAGTGTTCCATATTCATTTTGTCATTGAGTGATCATTAACATCCCTATGAGGTAGAAAGTATTAGTGAAGTAGATATATCTTACAGTTAAAAAAAATTAAAAGAGGTTAATAACTAAGATTACATAGTTAGTCAATGCTCATGTCCCAATTGCTACACAGTCCCATGCTATAATTACTATGAGGGGGATAATCACTAAAGTGGGTGAATGGCTCAGAATTCATATTACATTATTCTTTCAATTTTGAGCATGTTTGAAATGTTCCATGATAAAAAATTAAATGGAAAATCAAACTTTTGGTAACTGAAATTCCCCCAAAAATGTCCTGATGTGGAACTAAACCAACTATACCTCAAGCTTCATTATAACTAGGAAATTAGAGAAAGTAAGAGTATATTCAGAAACTTGAGTCATAAATCCAATGTATCACTTATATATATGTTCCCACATAGCAACTATATTTCCCAGGGTTACTAGATTTCACTTTTTCTACATGCAAACACATATAGCAAAGCATATTAGAATTAAGGATACTAGAGCTTTGGTCAATCTAACCTTCCTTAATCATCTTTCACTTTCTCAAAAGCCTGTTTGCATCTTTGAGCATCTAATTAAAACCTTATTTCTTTTCTAAGATTTTCTCATCATACCTGAAAACTGCTTTTCCATCCTTAAGGGTTTTTTTTTTTTTAATGCTAAGTCTATACAATCACTTGTCAAATAGAGAGCACTGCAATATGTTAAAAAATAGTTGCTATAGCAAGCTCAAATTGTGTCAAGACAGTTCTGTCCACCCTTAAGCTTTAAAACAGTTAGCATTGAATTGTTCCTTAGGAACTTAACTACACTGCCAGTATTGATGGACACTGATGTTAAGGAAAGTATTTTAGGACAGAGAAAATAGTGGCACCAATGACTGGAAAATATTTTAGGCTGTGAGTATCTCCAACAGTTAGCTTTTATAAATGCTCTATAAATCAGCACTCCTTGGAATTTCTGCACAGAGAAAGTACACTTATTTTTACCTCCCTATTCATTCAATAGAGAGGGAGAGAGAAACATCAATTGGTTGCCTCCAGTACCCTCCCTAACCAGGGATCGAATAGGTGACCTTAGGGTTAAAAAGAACCAGTAACACCATCTCAAAAATTCAAAATACGAAGACATCAAAGAAGAGCTTTTGGTAAAAATACTATCAATACAGATTTGTTCAATTCTCCAAAATCAAAAGAAAATATACATTTCCTAAGTCAGCGATTTTCAAGCTTTTAAAAAAAATCTCATTGCACACAAAATTACTAAAGTTCTGTGGCACACCAAAAAAACTTTTTCTGATCACACACACAATTTTGGTTCATTCACACCAGACAGCTATTGTTGAGTTGGCTGTTGTCATTTTTTCATTTGACAATCTAAGGGAAAAGAGGTCAGTATTCCTGACTAAATAATCAGATATTGAATGTTTAAAAATTCTTGTGGCACACAGGTTGAAAATTGCTGTCCTAAGTCATTGAAAGGAGGATTAATTTAAGAGAAACAGTAGTTCCTAAAATCCAACCTCCAATTATATATAAAAGTATTACTGGACTAATAAAATTAAGTCTAATACATTTTTTATTTTAATTTACAATACAGTGAGGCCTTGACTTAAGAGTTTAATTCGTTCCGTGACGGAGCTCGTAATTCAAATTACTCGTATGTCAAATCAACAGTGAATGAGTGAGACACGTGATGCTGGGCTGATGTGGCATTCACTGTGACGTTCGCTGCGCCAACTAGCGGTGGGGTATCTGAAGCTGGCTCGTAACCCGAATTTTAGCTCGCAACTCAAAGCAAAAAATCGGCCGAGAGACGGCTCACGGCCCCACTGTAATTCAAGCTTTTCATTTGGACTTCAAATGAGTAAATTTTTTTGAGTGTGTTTTAATGTTTTAGCATTTTCTACCTTTCTTCACAGACTATTCCTACTATCCAACAATTCTGAATATTTAAGAGATTATTTAGTTATATCACCTTATTTTAGATATTTTTTTTAAAAAATCAGAAGCTGATTCTCAGAAGCAAACTACCTAAATGCCTCAGGTGACTAGCTCCTAATTTTCAGTCCACTGCATGCTTCCTTTGGTTTGCAGTACTACTGTGATTTGGAGTGGGTTGTGATTCTGGTTCAACTAATTTGGGTCCCTGCCAAATTTTCCTGTGCATTCTGCACCTTGTTCACCTTATCTATACAAAGGAGATAACCGTTTTTCTATACTTACCTAGAAGGATGGTTGTGAGAATTAAATGAATACAAGTTTAGCACAGAACCTAACATAGTATATTAATTGCTAGTTATTATAAACAGATCAGCATACTATAATTCAAACGATAAAGCAGGGTCTGCACGTCAAATATTTGCATTTTAAAATTTTAACAATTTTTATTTGTCCTGAAGACATATGTAGTTACATTCTATTTGTGAAAACTGCCCGCTGGAGACTAAGGTATGTGATTTCTCTTTGTTATCCCTAAGACTGAAACCCTAAGACTGACATAACCATATTGTGGGTATTCAACAAATGAATTTCTGCAAGAACATAATTATTTTCAAAACAAAATTTCATTACTACCTAAATTCATTAAAGATATTTTTTCATTCAATTGAATAAATACTAAGTACCTGCTAAGGGTCAGGTTTTGATGGTTCCCATGCACCGGAAATGTGAAGATGCATGAAGGACACAAGAAATATTACGAGGCCACCATTTTATTAACACTGTCACCTCTCTACAAAACAGGAACCTTTGCTTATTATCATAATCAAACTTTGCTATTCTGTCTCAAAATGTTTAAAAAAGTCACACTCAAATGCTAGTTTTCATTGATGGGATTAATGGTAATTAAAATCAACAATTCTATTTTATAAAATTTTCATTGCATTCAAACATAATGCAATTTATAATTATCAAGAAAGAAATATCAAGAATAATTGAGTACTGGCCCCAGCCAGGTAGCTCAGCTGTTTGGAGCATTGTCCCCATATACCAAGGTTGTGGTTCAATCTCCAGTCAGGGCACATAAAAGAATCAACAAATGAATGCATAAGTAAGTGGAACAACAAATGGATGTCTTTCTTTCTTTCCCACTTCCCTCTCTTCTCTCTCTCAAATCAATAATAATAATAAAAAGAATTACTGAGTACTTAATAACTAATTTACTAGTTAAGCAGAATGGATGAAGTTTGATATTTTTGGTAACTTGTGATCTACCACTGTATAAGCTGTTCTTATACCTCTTCCTTCCAAAGAACATAGCATAATACTTTGGACAAAGAAATGAAACTTAAGGTTAGACGGGAATTTTGGAAATATAATTCAGTGTCCTTTAGGAAAAAGTGATCTACCACTTTATTCACTATCTAGTCTCAGCCTCTGTCTGATTCACTTCTATCTTCATAGAACATTGAGAAAAAAAGTGGATAGGTACATTGTAATTTTCCAATGCTCAGAGACAGAACTTATTATTTAACTAGAGGCCGGGTGCACAAAAATTTGTGCACTGGGGGGTGGGGTCCCTCAGCCTGGCCTATGCCCTCTCGCAGTCTAGGACCCCTCGGGGGATGTCCACCTGCTGGCTTAGGCCCGCTCCCAGGGGGATTGGGCCCAAGCTGGCAGTCAGACATCCCTCTGGCAGCCCGGCAGTCCTTGGGGGATGTCCACTTACTAGCAGGGAGCAGACCTAAGCTGCAGTCGGACATCCTTAGTGCTGCTGAGGAGGCAGGAGAGGCTCCCGCCACCACCGCTGTACTGGCAGTCATCAGCCTGGCTTGTGGCTGAGCAGTACTCCCCCTGTGGGAGCACACTGACCACCAGGGGACAGCTCCTGCATTGAGCATCTGCCCCCTGGTGGTCAGTGTGTGTCATAGTGACCAGTCATTCTGCTGTTAGGGTCAATTTGCATATTACCCTTTTATTATATGGGAATAGAGGCCCGGTGCACGGGTGGGGGCCGGCTGGTTTGCTGTGAAGGGTGTCCCGGATCAGGGTGGGGGACCTGCTTGGGTGCCTGGCCAGCCTGGGTGAGGGGCTGATGAGTGCAGCTGGTCACACCCCCTTGGGGGGGGGGGGGGTGTCCCCACTGGGGTGCCTGGTCAGCCTGGGTGAGGGGCTGAGGGCCGTTTCCAGGCTGGCCATGTTCCTCCAACGATGGAAGCTACCAGCCTCTCCTTTTTTTCTTTTTATTCTGGGATTTATTTACCTTCTATAATTGAAACTTTGTAGCCTTGAGGAGCTCAGAGCCGGCCAGGGCAGGCGGGAGGGAAGCTTGGCTTCCTCCCTCCATCGCCAGGGGCAACCCACGCCTCCTGCTCGCTCCAGCTCCGTGGCCACGGCCGACTGAAAGCAGGTATCTGGGGTTTGTTTATCTTCTATATTGAAACTTTGTTGCTTTGAGTGGAGCTTAGAGCTGCTGCGGCAGACGGGAAGCTTGGCTTCCTCCATCATTGGGGCAACCAAGCCTCCTGCTTGCTCCAGCTCAGCGGCTGTCAGCCGCCATCTTGGTTGGGTTAATTTGCATATAGTCGCTCTGATTGGCTGGTGGGTGCGGCTTAAGGCGTAGCGAAGGCGCGGTCAATTTGCATGTTTGTCTTTTATTTGTGTAGATGTAATTACCAGAATCCTAACCTCACCTTCTGGAGTCACAGCTTGAAATACAAAAACATAAATTTCTAAAGTGTACAGGTTAGAAACCCTAAACTAGAGAAGCAATCTAATCTGGTGCCCTGTGCTCACAGAGTATTATTATAAAAAACTGTAAATTTCACATTAAAAATAAACAATTAGGATTCTCTGGGGGGAAAAAAAGAAAAAGTTTGGCAACTTGGCCTAAATTACCAGATGGCAACAATCAGCTAGTGTAAATGCTACTAGCATTTACTAGGTTAGGAGGGCCCAGGAATCCTAATCAGTTATCCTGCTTTCCAACAAATAACTGTCCAGCCAAAAATGCCCATAGGTATACAGCTTTTGAGAACAAGAAGCTGTTCTTGTAACTCTCCCTTCCAAAGAACACAGCATAATACTTTGGACAAAGCAATGAAGCTTAAGGTTAGATGGGAATTTTGGAAATATAATTCAATGTCGTTTAGGAAAAAGTGATTAAATATTAACCTAACTTGTTCCTTCAGCCCAAGTACTCTTCCCAACATTCCACTTTTAAGACAAATAGCATCCTAAAATGTAATCAGAAGCTAAATATGGAAATCTCAGATTTAAGATCAAGTCTGTAAAGAAACAATCAAATTATTACAGCAAAGACATCTATCTATAAAGGATTATTACATCAAGGGCATTGGGGCAGCTGACCTACTGGCATGTAAAGAGTACAAAAAATTCCAGTGTGAGGACAATTTCCACATTAAGAAAGCAGTCTAAGTTAACAGGAAATTATAGCCTAGCCAAATCATGAAACCTACTTTTTTATTAAAGTAGTCTTTCAGAAGTTGTATACATCTGTACCTTTTCTCACTTCTTGCCTCACCCAACACTATCCTCCAGTGACTTCATACTTGGGTTCTTGTCAGGGCAAAAAACCTTCATACCTTTGCACATGCTGCTTCTTTTCGCCACTGGTCAAACTCCCACACATTCTTGAATGCCTTGCTTAAAGTGTCAGTCCTTTACTTTGGCAGTTAGGCACCCCACTCGCTGGTGGTGTGTACAGTGCTTAACTCATAGTAGGAACTCTATATATGTTTCTAGAACAAAAAGATTAACTAACTGTCCTTATTATGCCCACTTCTTTCTGAAAACCACTCATTTGCATTTGGTTCCTAGAAGCCAGAAACCCCAATTCACACATTTAAAAATTCTCTAGTATCTAAGTACAGTGTGTGGCACATAATAATTCAATATGCTGGTGGAATAAAAATAATTCAGGGGAGTCTTTCAACCCAATCTAATAAAACACCACTAACAGAGGTCCTGTCATTATGTAAATGTCTCAGTCACTATTCAAAACATGTTCAGGATAAATGAAAATTCAGTGAAAAAACTGTAGAGTTAGTATTAATGATGACGTTTCCTCGACTCTCCTGAGTATTCTGACTATAAACAAGAACAGGTACATTTTTATTTATAATGTGCTCACATTACAAAAGTAAGAGCGATTTGTTACATCACTACTGATTTTATGGATTTTGACTGAAATAGTCCTTTAACTGGAGGGTAAAAAAGAAAAATTAAGTGAACTCCTAATACAATCAAAGCATAGCACAAAATTAGTTTCTGATTACCATTCGTTTACCACTAAGGTCTAAAAATGTCTGGCACCTATTATGCCTAGTGTCATAACGAGAGAAAGACTCTCATTTTTGCTTACATACAAGTCCAGACCAATAGCACACATTTTAAAGTTATAATGATATTAACGTACTTCCCAATAAAGATGGAAGTTCAAATGAAGAGCTCTTTACTTCGGAGGTACATGTGCTTTTTTTTTTTTTTTTTAAGCTTTCGATTGTGAAAGAAGTGCCTTCGGGGCAAATGTATGCACCTACGTAATAGAAAGAGGTGGTCAGTTTACGACTCTGAACAGAGAGGCAGATTCAAATGGAAATTTGGGGGTAAAATGGGCCTGAAGCCATTTTGAGAAATAAGGGGGGAAGGACTGGTCTCACGCGGACACGGAAACCCCGCCACGAGGAAGCACTCCCACCCGGGATCCGGTACTTTCCCAAGTCTCTTCCTCGTCACCGAGAAAGCGAACGACACCGACAGACTAACTGCGGAAAGGGCCGTGAAGACCACTCTCCCGGCATATCCCTCCCCTTCCCATGGCTCCGGGGGGCAGACCCCGGATTCCCTCCCAAACGAAACTCACAGCCAGAACCTTCCACGCTATTGTGTGAAACTAGGCGCGCTTTCTACCACGGGGGGGACCGTGCTCCATCTGAGGAGGAGGAGGACATGCTCACTCCTGAGAGAGAGGAGCGCCTGTGCCGCAGGGGAGGACAGAGAGCCCAGGCCATCCGAGCGCGGCACGCGTTTGGGGTTCCCACGGGCTGAGACAGCAAGAACACGAAACCTAAATCTAGCCTCTGACCGGCACCGCCAACGTGGGGAAACGTGAGTCTCCGCACATTTGAGAGCCCGGAAGAGCATGTCTTCCCTCTTCCTCTGCGCCTACAGAAGTAGCGGCCTACTCCGCCAGCGACCAATTACCGTGAGCCGTCGGGATCCCGCCGCGCAGCCCCGGCTTACCTGCCGGGCTCTCTGCAGCGCATCTTTGAAAGCATCGTTAACACCGCCGCCGCCGCCGCCGCCGCCTCCACCGCCAGCTGAGCCAGAGGAGGGTGGAGGGACTGTTGAATAGTCTGCCATCTCTACCCTACTGTGGCCGCTACCGCTCTCCACACAGACCTTCTCTCAGCCAACTGCTAAGAAAGAAAGAAAATGGCGGCCGCGGAGCCTCTATCACATTCTTGTGCGACCATCGTGCCGTAAAGGGGCGGAGATTGAAAGTAGCAAATCTCGCGATGTTTCTAAGCAAGTAGCTGTGTAGAGGTGGGGTCTGAAAAAAAAAAGGGACGGGCACGCAGGCGGATGTCGCGAGAATTGCGTTTAAGGTGTCGCGAGAATGTGGTTTGTGAGGGCGCCCCTCTCGCGCGTTCCCGTGCTGAGGCTGTGTGGCTGCCCCTTTAGGGAGTAGAGGTCGGCGCGGCGACCGCGGTGGAGTCGAGTGTCTGAAAGCCTGAAGAAAAGCTGCTTAACGGCCGCTGCCCGAGGGAGTTAGTGTCGGTGGATTTTACGTTGGGGGTCATTCTGCGTATCCGTAGGCAAGAGGGTGACGTCACGAGCGTCCTGAGGTCACTGCGGCCGGGAGACCGCCAGGGAAGAGCGCTCGCTGGTCGCCGCGAGGTGATGCTCCCGAAAACGTCCACCCGGCCTAGCGGGAGCTCGGCATGATTTTCAGGGTAGTAAAGTGCCCCTGTATTTTACTTCTAGATGGTTAGATGATTTAAGTTTTATCACCAATGGGGGTGAATTCAGGCCGGAGCCCTGTTACCACGTGAGATGCTTTTGGATAAATAATGCGGATGAGGCTGTGATGCTATGACTGCTGTCTTCCCCACCCCCCCTCCTTTTTTACCCTTTAAAAGATGTAAATTGTTCCTAAAACTCAGTTTTAACCAGATTTGGTAACCTCGTCGTCTATGTGTCCATGACCAATTTCATTGAGATCCTTGTAATAAAGAACATCCTTTTCTTAATCAAAAGTGACTTTGTAGCTTCTTAGAAATAGGTTCCTCCAGCCCCACCTCGTGAGAACGTAGATGGACGGTAATGTTCTGAACCGCCCTTTTAGGACTAGATAGTTACTTTTGTCTTTTCTGCTATCTACTCCGGTTACCAAATAATTTCAGATCCTCAGACCTTCCCCAGTAAAACGGCACGGAGTTTACTGCATGAACGGCAGTCCCAGACTGGGAGGGTGCTGTGGGAGACTGTCACAGGGGCCTCTTCCAGATTCTCTCCTTTTAGATAACAAAGAAGGAGGTAAAATGAACCTTACCAACTTGGGCATTTTGTGTTTTGTTAATGAGGTCTATAGAGGATCTTTCCTATCGCTGGTCTTCGAGTGATTGAGAGAAATGCGTGCTGCAGTCCTCTGCTATCTAAAACGAATGTGTCCGTTTGCTAAAGGCCCAAAAGAAGACAGAAAACTAAACAGATTTATACATGCACATACATACAAGTGGGTTATCATTTTCTTCCCATCGCATCCAGTTATAGTTCTGATTATCTTTCCAGCGTTTGTAGCCATCTCTTTAGATTTGGGAGGAATTTTTATTTGGAGAAGTAGTGGAGGTATTGGACTGCAGATTAAACCAGCTGGTAGAAAGAAAAATTAAAAGCCGTGTTGGGCGGTGTTGCCAAATAGAAGTTTTCTACTTGCATTTTGAGAAAGTGTTCAACAAGGGGCATTTATTAATCAGTAATTGATTTTTTTATATTTTGTTAGACTTATGTACCAATCAGATCTGATCAATGTAGAGTTAACCACAGTGATTTAATTGATCTCTAAACAAATAAACTTTATTTCATGTATACAACAGTTTTACTTGTCCCTAAATAATGAAAAGAAGGAATGCCATTTCTAGGTTTTGGGGTGTTTTGTTGTAGATTCTCCTGGAAATATGGATATTCTGGGATGGGAATCAGTTGGAATCAGTCTAGATCAGGATTTCTCGACCTCAGCACTATAATACTTTTTAGCCAAGTAAGTCTTTGTTTTGCAGTACTACTGTGCATGATAGTATGTTTAGCATTCTTGGCCTCTACTCATAAAGGCCAGTAGCTTATCACCCACTCCCCCACTCCCCCCCCCCCCCCCAACCAATTGTGACAACTAGAAATGTCTTCAGACAATACAAATGTCCCCTGGGAGGCAAAACCATCCCACATTGAGAACCACTGGTTAGCCTTGATTCCTGCCCCTGCCTGCATCCGCCGGGAAGACTTATTAACATACTTCTGAGCTATGTATATTACAAGTCCCATTACTTTTCACTTCTGCTACTCCCAAGGTACCATCAGCTCACACCGGGACTGTTACAGAAGCGTTCTGGTGGTTTTTCAGCTTACACCCTTACACCCGTACGATTTACTTTTAAAAATGGAGTTTTGTACAGAAAAGTGTATAATACTCATGTAAAGTCTCAAAGGTAACAAGTACCCATGCATCCACTCTGCAGGAATGTTCTCTAAGGAATAGACTGTTACTGGTACTTTTGAATCTCAAGGGGGTGTTGCTAGAGGATTGTATTACAGTTGTTTCTTCTTTTGGCAGCTTTAAAGATCTCTTTAAAACGAAAATGAGATCATCCCACCTATGTCTCCAATTTCACTTTGACTCCTACCTCCTGGAGTGAGTGGTCTAAGGGCCCTATATAACCAGTCCACTGTCTCTGCACCCTCTTCCCTCTTCCCTCTCCTCCCTCTTACTCCACGTCGGCTGTCTGGTCACCTTGTTGTCCATGATCTTTCCTGCCCCTGGGGCTTTATACTTACGTTTTCCTCTGCCTGGGATGCCTTTGTAGACCTTCACATGGGTGATTTGTCATCCTCATTCGGGCCTTAGTTCAGATGTAACCTCCTTAGAACATCTCTGACCTCTGGTTGTGCTATTCTACAACCACTCTATCCATAACCATGTTCTCTTTATAGCATTTATTTAAAACTTACCTAAATTTATCTAAAATTAAAGCATTTATCTAAAATCATATGTTCTGTATGTTTACTTGTTTGTTGTCTCTCTTCCACTTTTATGTATCTACCATTGACTAGGCCCTAAAACAAAGTCTTAGTATTCTAGCTATTTGTTGAATGAACGAATATTGAAAAAAATCTGCCTCTACATTTTAGTTGGTTCTGTGACATTGTGCAAGTGACTTAGACTCTGCTCAGATAGCTACATAATAAGCATGACCTATTTTGCTATCCTAGAATGATAAATCTGTGCGTATTTCAGAAGCTGTAAAGTGTTATGCAAATGGAAATCGGTATTATTAAACATATAATTTGGTTTCTGGTGTATCATAAGGACAGGAAAGGATAATGCATGGTACTTTGCATCTGTAAATTTTTTGGATTAAACAGCTATGTTCAAATCTTACAGTAGTTTTGGGAAGACTATATAACCAGTGGCTTTTGACTAGGCTACTTGTGTGTTCGTTCTGAGTCCAGTCACTCTCAAAGCCATTTGTACTTTGCTGATTATTCTAGATACTTTCATGATAACTGATGAAATCTGACTTTTCTTGACTAAGTTTATTTCCCTTTGCAATGCAAATTCTCTTTATTGTGGATGCATCATAGCTGACCTAAAATTAGTTTATTGTGCTTTTTATAAGTTGGCTAATATTCAGCTGAATTATATTATAGTCACACTGTTATCACAGAAATTGGTATCCCATATTTCATCCTCAGAATGAAGCAAAAGTCAGTACTTTTGAGCTTATAGAAGTCTAGCAGGGAGCATTTAGACTTGCCAAATGACAGAATGAAAAGATTAGCAAAGATACTAAAAGTTGGGCTGGTAAATATATTGGTAAGATTCTCCATTTTATCTTCTAATTT
Organism: Myotis lucifugus; assembly: GCF_000147115.1. Lineage (NCBI taxonomy): Eukaryota > Metazoa > Chordata > Mammalia > Chiroptera > Vespertilionidae > Myotis > Myotis lucifugus. Next base: position 4,307,950 of record NW_005871073.1, read on the forward strand.
ATTGATTACCAAATGACTGAGTGATTCTTGGCACAACTTTTCACTACTGGATTTGCTAAATCTATGTACAGTATTAACATTCTTATTTACAGCTATTGGAGAAAAATCATTCAACATGACTTTTTGTACAGGCACTTTAAGAGAGGCAAAATTTTACAGGCTACTCCCCCACCTTTATACCCATCACCTACCTCCTAACAACTCTTATAGAAGAATCTGATAACTTCATGTTATACTCTGTATCATTTAAACCAGGCCTGTGTTTTCTCAGTGAGCAGTCACGACAGATTCAGGTTAGATAGGAGGAAAGTGGCCACTTTAAATTAAACTAAATACTCCAGAATGTTGTTAGGATATTTGATCATTAAGTTGGTCTTTGGTCTTAATGACTTTTTTATCCCTTCTGATTGAATTTCCAGGATTCTATTTCAGACTAAGGTATGAATGGAAGCAGGAAATATTTACATTTAAAGGACAAAGTTGCTAACACAAATGTAATTTTGGAACATTGTGGAGAATAACAATTTGACCAGTGTCTGAAACGAATCAGCTCCATAACGTGTAAAGGACTCTGGACTTGGTCCCAGAGGATCTTGATTCAAATCCCACCCATGTACCCTTTGGTAAGTCACACAGCTTCTTCCTTTTACCAGCATACCAAAAGGAGGAGGTAATTTAATCTGTTTCTGAAAAGAAGCCAACAGCACTAGTAAAAGATTATAAAAAGTATTATGTTTTACAGGGATTTCTGTTTTCCCTTTCAGAAGTTACCAGAGTATCGTCTCACCCTCAATTATTAGAAAATTCTCTGATTCGGCTGCCAAACTTAATGGTTGATTGCAAGGCTATTAGAGAATTGATGAATACTAGGATATTGCTCATGACCATTGATTTGTCCTAAAGCGAGTCTTTTATTCTCCTTGTCATTCCCATCTATTCATAAGCAGGGGTGGGGAACCTTTTTTCTGCCAAGGGGCACTTGGATATTTATAACACCATTTGCAGGCAATACAAAATTATTAATTTACAAATCAGCCTGCTATATTTGGCCAAACATTTAATTAATTCACCCCTAATGACTTGGCAGGGCCAGACCAAATGATTTTGTGGGCTTTATACTAAGACTTGTGGGCTGGACGTTCCCTACCCCTGCTGTAGAGCCCCTGAGCCTTTGCACATATTGTTCTCTTTGTCAGAAACATTTCTCACTTCTTGCCTAATACCTCCCTCGCCCTCCCCCCCAGAGAGCCTGTCCAAAACTCTCAAATTTAGAGATTCCTATTTGTTTTCATGTACAATATTATGGTAATAATACCATAATATCATTTATTGTTTATTTAGAATTCCTACTGGATTGTAAGGTTCATGGCAGTGAGGGCTTCGTCTTTTTCTGTGCCTTTACTGCATAACACACTCTAAAACATAACAGTAGCTAATAATAGCTAGCACTATATATCGGACATTGTTTTCAGTGCTTTGCATGTATTTAATTCATTCTCATAATGGTTTATGAGAGAGGTGCTATTAAAATCTCCATTTTGCTGGGGTACAAATAAGTTAACTGATCCCAAAGTCACCTGTTAGTAAATGTTAGAGCTGTGATTTGAACCCAGGCAGCCTGACTTGAAGGAATGGAGGAATCTATAATTTTGAGGGTGTGGTTCACAACTTACTATTTCTTTCTTGGATTTTTAAAACATGCACATTAGTTTTTGTCAAGACGTAGGCCAAAATTCATGGAAAGGCAGCTCTTAATGTAAGATAATAAATATAGAATACTTACAAAATTTAAAGAACCCATGTGTTGTACAACCTGATAGAAGCTATTTTTCTGTATTGTCATTTGCTTTGGGTAGATTAGTAATCTAGAGTATGTAGTGCTTTATGGTGTATATACATGTGTGCATATATATTTGATATTAATATTATTTCTCAAATACATTATTCAGGGCATTTATGTATTTGTAGTCCACATCACTAACTAGATTATAAGCCTCTTCAAAGCAAGGATAGGATTAACTAATTTTCATTTTCCCCCTGTATTTCCATACAGCACCTATGGTATTTGTACTGTTTTTCTGCATATTGGATTTTTCTGCAAATAGCCCCCATCTACCAAATGAAGCATATTAAGAGTTTTTAGATTAGACTCTTCTGAGAATTCTGAGTAAAATTCTTTATAATTTAATCTTTTGGAACAATTAAAGATGCTTTGTGAAAATACGATAAATTTTCTTTTCCCTTTAGGACCTCTTCAGTGAAGATGGAAGGGAAAGGTTTGCTAAAATACCATTCCTGACTTTACAGGGTTCTTCAAGTCTAATGAAAGAATTAGCATCTCTCATTACTATGTCATGCAAAGGGCCTCTTTGAATGCATACAGAATGCTTGCTTAGCTAGTTGCACACATGTGTTGGCATCTGTCTATAAACAGGGTCTTTCCCTTGACCAGGATCATAGGAGCTGTAATGCAGCATCATAGAATATATGAAATTGAAAATCAGTATTTAGTGAGAAAAGTTTAGAGCTGCCTGTCCTTGCTAATAAGCTACAACACTCCCAGCTTCCCATTACTTTAGGGATAATGCTATATTGAAAAATTTGGGATTCCTGAAAATATTTGTTTCAAAAAACTGGCCTCCATCGCCCAGTTTTTGAGTGACTTTAGCTAATTCTACAGCATGTATTCTAATAAGTTACAATAAAACTGATACATAATGCTTCAGAATCCTATATACAAAGAGGTAATATGCAAATTGACCATCACACCCATGCACAAGATGCTGCCCCCATGTGGTCAAAGATGGCCGGCAGGGGATGGCAGTTGTGGGTGATCAGGCCAGCAGGGGAGGGCAGTTAGGGGCAACCAGGCCAGCAGGGGAGGAGTAGGGGGGGGACCAGGCCTGCAGGAGAGAGAAGTTGGGGGGGGGGACCAGGCCTGCAGGGGAGGACAGGCAGTTGGGGGTGACCAGGCCGGCAGGGGAGGACAGTTGGGAGGGACCAGGCCTGCAGGAGAGGGCAGTTGGGGGGGGGACCAGGCCTGCAGGGGAGGGCAGTTGCGGGCAATTGGGCCAGCAGGGGAGCAGTTAGGCATCGATCAGGCTGGCAGGGGAGTGGTTAGGGGGTGATCAGGCTGGCTGGCAAAAGCAGTTGGGGACAATCAGGCAGGCAGGCGAGCGGTTGGGAGCCAGTAGTCCTGGATTGTGAGAGGGATGTCCTACTGCCGGTTTAGGCCCGATCCCTGTGGGCCTAAACCAGCAGTCGGACATCCCCCAAGGGGTCCCAGATTGGAGAGGGTGCAGAATGGGCTGAGGGACACCCTCCCTCAGTTCACGAATTTTGTGCACTGGGCCTCTAGTATAATATAAAATGAAACTGCAGAATATATATATGTTATATATACATTTGGTTTCATAATTTACTTTAAATTGGTTCTGTGTTTATTCCCCACATGTGTTTTCAAACCTGTGTCTGCAACTACCTCCAAAACATTTTGCATTTTGCCTCAAAACTAAAATGTCTAAAATAAATTAATATATTTACTGTTCTTATTCTCCCTTACTTTGTGGTTAAAAAATGTTTTTTATTTTTCTTCACTACTTGGATCATGTATTTATACATCAGTTTTCACTTCTATTATATTTATCTTTTTCATGAAATTCTTAGCCAACTAAAGATCTATATAAAAAATATTTTTTCATGAGACGTAACCTAATTCCAGTGATCTCTTACTCAGTTCAGTGGTTGTCTGCATTAGTTACAGGAAGCTTTTCTAAATTTAAGGGTGAGCCCAAACCCCCACACCCAGAAACTAATTTAATTGATCAATATCTGTAAAAACTTCCTAGGTTGATCCATACTTGAGAATCACTGAAATAAAACTGAAGTCTACATGCTGTGTCTGACTTTTGCTTATTTTTCATAAAGTTTGTTCTGGAGTTGTTATGGGCATATACATAGTCTTGAGACCTTGAGGTCTAGAAACATTGTTTTTTTAAAAATATGTTTTATTTCAAATCCGATTACATTTTTTAATCAATGGGGTTTAACTAAAATTCCATCACAGCATACTGTAATCCTCTCTTTGAGTCTAATGTGGCAAAAGGTTGGTTAAGAGACATGTCTTGTGTATTATTAATGGGAGGTCAAATATTTTTGGGGAGAGGCATACTTTTTTTAAAAAAAATATATTTTATTGATTTTTCACAGAGAGGAAGGGAGAGGGATAGAGAGTTCGAAACATCGATGACAGACATCGATCAGCTGCCTCCTGCACTGGGGATGCGCCCACAACCAAGGTACATGCCCTTGACCAGAATCGAACCTGGGACCTTCCAGTCCGCAGGCCGACGCTCTATCCACTGAGCCAAACCAGTTAGGGCAGCCGTGGGCAAACGGATCCGGCCCGTTTGAAATGAATAAAACTAAAAAAAAGACCGTACCCTTTTATGTAATGATGTTTACTTTGAATTTATATTAGTTCACACAAACACTCCATCCATGCTTTTGTTCCGGCCCTCCGGTCCAGTTTAAGAACCCATTGTGGCCCTCGAGTCAAAAATTTTGCTCACCCCTGAGTTAGGGCGAGGCATACTTTTTAAAAAAAATATTTTTTATTGTTGATAGTATTACAGATATCTCCCTTTTTCTCCCCCTTCCTAATCTCCTCCCAGCCTCTACCCACCCCCAGTTCTTCACTACCCTATTGCCCATGTCCATGGGCTATGCATATCTATGTATATAAAAGCCTAAGTGACCTTTACTACTGGTCGAGCGAATGACCGGTTGCTGTGACGCGCACTAACCACCAGGGGCAGATGCTCAATGCAGGACCTGCCCCCTGGTGGTCAGTGTGCTCTCACAGCCAACCTCCCGTGGACCCTCCCCCTGGCTGGCCCGCCCCACCCCAATTGGGAGTGGGTGAGATGCCCCGATAGCCGGCCAGGCCGAGGGACCCCACCCATGCACGAATTTGTGCACCACACCTCTAGTAAGTATATAAGTTCTTTGGTTTATCTCTTCTCATCTCCCCAACCCCACATCAAAGTATGTCAGTCTGTTCCATGCCTCATGCTTCGGGTCTTACTTTGTTGGTCAATTCATTTTGTTCATTAGATTTCGCAAATAAGTGAGATCATGTGATATTTGTCTTTTTCAGTTTAGCTTATTTCACATAGCATAATATTTTCCAGGTCCATCCATGCTGTCCCAAAGTCTAAGAGGTCCCTCTTTTTACATCTTCATAGTATTCCATAGTGTAAATGTCCACATTTTCTATATTTTGAACCCAATCAACTTTTTGTTCTAGGCTAGGACTATCTTTATTTATTTTTAAATAATATATTTTTATTGATTTCAGAGAGGAAAGAAGAGGAAGAGAGAGATCAAAATATCAGTGATGAGAGAGAATCATTAATTGGCTGCCTCCTGCATGCCCCCCACTGGGGATAGAGCCCACAACCCGGGAATGTGCCCTGACCAGAATCGAACCGTGACCTCCTGGTTCATAGGTCGACACTCAAACACCGAGCTACGCCGGCTGGGCTAGGGCAGTATTTCTTAACACATTAAGCGCCCTGTCAGTCACCGGTGACTGACACTATACTTTCCGTCCGGAAGACAAAACAGGCTGGGTGCTTAACGTGTTAAATAAGGGCCACCAGCTGCATCTTGGGTGCTTTTTAAAAATGTGGATACTTGGCCTCATCTGGAGAATCATGTTTTAGGACATCTACATTTTTGTTTTTAATCCTCACATGAGGATAAGCATATTTTAGAGGAGAAGGGAGAGAGAAACATTGATGTGAGAGAACATCGATTGGTTGCCTTCCGTACACCCCCCGATTGAACTCATAACCTAGGTATGTGCCCTGACTAGAAATGGAACCCAAGCCTTTCGGTATACAGGATGCCACTCCAACCAATTGAGCCACACCGGCCAGGGCAAGAACATTTCCTTATTTTCCCAACCAACACATGTTTCATCAGAGGCTTTTTAAAAGAATAACATCATAGTTGATTATTATGCTTATCTAAGTTTGAAAACTGCACTTTCTGCAGAAAGAATTTAATAAATGTTTGAAGAATTAAATTTTGTTTCCCCAGCTAGACTGTAGTAAATATTCTGAATACAGAGATCTTGTTCTCTCCACTTTCCCTTCTGTATAAGAGAGGGCTGGTCAAGGCCTGGATCTTATTCTTTGGTTTGGTCAGTATGGCTTAGTGCTTTTATGTTGATAAAAGCTTAATAAGTATGAAATTGAATTCATTGTTATCATACTAAGACTTTCCTGTAAATCTAGAGATTAAAAAATGTTGAGTATATATAATTATGAACATTGGGGGCCTTTGATGCTACATGGCACTGAAGAGTAGCTTCACTTAAACTTTTCTTAGAATAGCAGACTTGGAGGCTTCCAGTCAAGAAGGCAGAGTAGGTAAATACGGTGCTCACATCCTCCCACAACCACATCAAAATGACATCTAAACTGCAGAACAACCATCATTCAGAACTGCCTAAAATCTAGCTGAACAGAAATCTTATAACTAAAGATATAAAGAAGCCACATGGAGACTGGTGGGAGGGACGGAGGCACCGAATGTGCTGGCCCCACACTCCCATGTGGCAGTTAAAAATCAAGAGGGATATCTCAGCTGCAGTGGTCCTGCCTGGGAGCTACGGGGTCTCAATCCCACACCAGGCCCCCCAGCCCAGAGTTTCAGTGCTAGGAAGAGAAGTCCTCATAACTTCTGGCTGTGGAAACAAGTGGGGATTATGGCAGAGTGAGCTGGAGTGCTGCTGGAGTGCCAGGCGTTTCTCTTAAAGAGCTCGTGCTTGGACCTACTTGGACTCACTCTGAGCTCCAGCACTGGGGCAGCAGTTCAAAAGGCACCAGGAACATACAGGGAGAAACAGGGCTGAAGGGGCAGCTTTCTCCAAAACAGAAGTGCTGGCAAATACCACTGTTCCTTTGTTGAGTCCAGCCTCCACAGTGGTGCTTTCCTGAAACACCAACACAACCAACTTGAGGGACTACCCAATACCCTTCCAGTGGCTTTTAAATAAAATTGGCCTGTCTTGACTCATGCTGTAGACTTTCCTAAAATCTCTCAAAGGTTCCCAAGCCCCTAACAAGCAGCATCTGATCTTGGCATGCCTTGCCCATCTTGCTAAATGGCCCAAAGTTCGGCATTAGTGGTAGCTGGCCTTGGTTTGCAGTATGGTTTCTCCCAGGCACCTACAAACTCAGCACAAGTAGCAGCCACCTAAGATTGCTTTGTAGCTTATGTCCCAGGCAGGACATAGGTGGCTGATCTTGGCCTGCACCTCCTGGGAGAACCCAGAGCCATTGCACCCAGAGGGCAGCTTCAGACCAATCCAGAGTACCACCCAACCACCTCCACCAGCAACACACCCATGGGGCACCAGAGCCCTCCTAAAGCATTTCCCACTTCATTGGGTCTGCACCTGGACAGCAGATGCTCTGTGGTCTCAGTCAGTCCTTCAAATCAATTGGCCTGGGGGTAAATGTCGCCGATGTGCCAACAGCAATCAGGCTCAACTACAGCAGGAGAGTGCACTCAGCCCACATGAAGGGTGCACCTGAGTGTCCAAATCAGGTGACCAACAGGCTGCACCATTACACCCTATAGGATATCTACCACATAAGGCCCCTCCAAGACTGGCAGGCAGAGCAGCTCTACCTATTACATAGAAGCAAACACAGGGAGGTAGCCGAAATGAGAAGACAAAAAAAGTCCCAAGAACAACTCCAGAAAAAGAACTAAGAAAAATAGAAACCAGTAATCTAAATGCAGAATTCAAAACACTGGTTATAAGCATGTGGGTATAAAGTACAGCATAGGAAATATGGTCAATATTTATTAACCATGTGTGGTGTCAGATGGGTAGTATATTTATTGGAGTGATCAGTTCGTAATTATATAAATGTCTAACCACTGGGTTTTATACCTGAAACTAATATAAGGTTGTACATCAACTAATTAAAAAATAAAAAACTAAAAAAGATTTTGAAAGGTCTTGAAGATCATCTAATCTGTTTCATTTTGTGGTGGAGGAAATTGTGACTCAGATTGCTTAACTGCCATTAAAAGTAACAAGATTAATTGCAGAGCCACAACTAGATTCCTAATCCAATGCTTTTTATTTCATGGAATAAATTTTCTGTGAAGCAGCAGTGATTGGTTTACATTTCAGAAGGAGATTTTCTGCTCCTTGGGTACAAAAGGAGGAAGAATCTGTAAAACCAACAACATCTTGGTTTTTGTAATCAGGACATCTACCTTGACTCAATTTTTTATCCTATATAACAGGGGTGGGCAACCTTTTTGTGAGTGCGTGCCAAAACCAGCAAAATCTCTGACTCAAAATTCTTCTGCGTGCCAACCCTAATTTTTTGAGAACATGTTATGCCTACTTGATATCTCTTAAGGTGTACGTATGTGAAGAACCTTGAAGAAATAATAAAATTCATTCGAGCGACAAAAACACAGTATATGATGATGAAAAATACATTTATTTTTTAATGTATACATGTACACTGATAGTCCAACAGAAAACTTTAAGACTCCGTTTGATATTATCAGTGAGACTTTTGCTGCTGCATCACTGATGACAGAGATTTTACATCAGGTTTATATTTCGTGACCTTCAGAGAGATGCACGAGCTACGACTTTCATCCATCAGACTACTCCTATTACGAGACTTAACAAAGTTCATCACTGAGACAAAGATTCACAAGCAAATGTGGATGAAACCAAAACACTGGTCGGATCTAGGAAGTCAGGGAGAGTTAAGGCAGAGGCATAGAAATGGCTCTTCTCTTTTCTCGTCAATCCATGTCTATGGTCTTTAAGATAACTTGTTATGTAAAATTATTTATCTAAGATGCACCTACACCGAATTTATCTGAAAAATGAAGTCGATATTAAGAAAAAAAATTGTAAATGGAAAATTATAATAGAGTGTTTCGCGTGCCAGCAAAAGTTACTGGCGTGCCATGTTTGGCACGCGTGCCAGGGGTTGCCCACCCCTGCTATATAATAAAACGCTAATATGCAAATCGACGGAACAGCGGAGCAACCAGTCACTATGATGTGCACTGACCACCAGCAGGCAGACGCTCAATGCCGGAGCTGCCCCTTGGTGGTCAGTGTGCTGCTCAGCCAGAAGCTGGGCTCACTGCTGGTGAGCGCAGTGGCAGTGGCGGGAGACTCTCTTGCCTCCGCGGCAGCGTTAAGGAGCAGTGAGCTGAGCGGTAAGGGGCAGCGAGCAGGCGGGTGGTAAGGAGCGAGGGGTCCTGGACTGTGAGAGAGCACAGGCTGGGCTGAGGGACGCGCCCCCTCCCCAGTGCCCCCTCCCCCTCTAGTATATATTACTGATTGATTTGAGAGAGAGAGGCATCAATTTGTTGTTCCACTTATTAATGCATTCATTGGTTGTTTCTGTATGTTCCCTGGCCTGGAATCTAACCTGCAACCTTGATGTATTGGATGACACTCTAACCAACTGAGCAACCTGACTGGGACTCGCTCTTATTTATTTATTTATCTTTATTTATTTTTTTAAAATATATTTTTATTGATTTCAGAGAAGGAGAAAGAGGGAGAGAGAGATAGAAGTATCAATCAATGATGAGAGAGAATCATTGATTGGCTGCCTCCTGCCCCACACTGCGGATTGAGCCTGCAACCTGGGCATGTGCCTTGACTGGAATCAAACCCAGGACCCTTCAATCTTCAGGCTGACACCGTATCCACTGAGCCAAACCAGCTAGGGCATTCATTTATTTTTTTGAAATAGATTATTAGACTATTTGCAAATGAAATCTTTGACGATGGATGATAATGAGATATAAAACTCCCTTGGCACACAGTTTTGTTCTTTTTTAGTGGAACTTTTCTTCTCTGTCCTGACATTTCCATATCTCTAATTATAGCCGCGATCTCCTTGGAATTTGACTTCTGATTCTGTTTTTTCTTTTATGTTGCTTCATATTAACTGATATTCTCATTTCATTTTTTAAAAATAATGTATTTGCAAGGATTTGAGAAGGAAAGAAGGAATTAAAATTTTTAGAAGAAGCATCTGAAATAATTATTTTTCTATGCATTATCGTAATCATTGTTTAAAACAGGTCATCTAACTGTAGTACCTAATGATACAAATACTAATATTTTTAGGTAGAATGGTAGTTTGTGTTCTAAGTTTAAAAACATATGTAGTCTAAAATAAATTTCTTTTATCCAGAACAGATACTACTTTAAGTTTAACAACTTTGCTCCTTAACTATATACAGGATTGGGCAAAAATAGGTTTACAGTTATGAGTACACGAAGTACAACTTATTGTATTATTATTTATTAATTATTGTATTATTTTTCAGCTAGCTCTAACCAACTGAGCTACCTGGCCAAGGCAGTTAAGAGTCTTTAAATGCCGTTGGGCCTTTTGCTATGACCCACTGAGCCGTCAAAAAAGGGCAAAGGAAAAACACTGCTTTTGGGTGAAGCGGCAGTGTGTTGTGTTGCTTTGCTTCAATCAAGGTAAAAAAAAAAAGAGTCTTTAAATGCAAAAAGAAATAAATAAAATAAAATAAAATAAAATAAAAAACCTTTAAATGCTAAACTCCTTAAGGGCAGGACTATCTTATCTACTTTTGAAATTAACATAATACCTGACATCCAGTAGGTGTTTATTAATTATTCATTATCCAGTTCAGTAAAAATGTTGGGCATTGTTCTAGGTGCTAGATATACAGCAGTGAACAAAATAGACAATATCCTTACCTTCATGGAGCTTATTCTAGTGTGTGAATGTTGAATGAAACCATGAATCACTGTGCAAAGGCTCCATATTTGTTTTCAGGTAGTTATTTGCATCAGCCTAAAAGAAGAAGAATCTGTAATTTATTAACACGTTAAGTGCCCCTGTCAGTCACTGGTGACTGACACTATACTTTCTGTCCGGAAAGGCTGGGCGCTTAACGTGTTAAGCAATGGGTTGATAAGGTGGAATGGGAGAAGCTTAGTAATTAGATTGTTTTTTTATTAAACATTTCCCTGTGTGAGTATGTAAAATTATTTGAAATCACATAATTGCTAGTCATTGTCTTCCTGATTATCACTCAATTCTTGTGTTCTGTTTGTAACCTTGAGTAAAGGCCTCAGTTACTGGCCATGCCACCACCGGAGATCTTAATCTCAAATCAGATACCTGTGAGTGTAAGTCTCTGACTGTACTGGCCCCAAACTTCATACACATCAAAGGTCTAGTTCCTTGTTTATTGTCTGTTCTTCACATCAGAGTGTGAACTCACAGAGCACCTATCTATTTTAATCACTACTGTATACCAGGTGCATAAAATAACATTCCACATAGTAGATGTTAGTAAATATTAATCCTTGGCCACTCAAAATGCACATCTCTCCCTACTCATGCTACAGCCTACATTTAGTCTTGATTCAGACTATTAAAAAAATTAAAATCTTCAACTCTAGTATTCTCTTAAGAAGAGTTATTATCACTTTAGCTTATCCTATATAATAAAAGGCTAATATTCAAATTGTCCCCTCAGGAGTTCGACTGACTGGGAGTTCGACCGCTCACTATGAAGTGCGCTGACCACCAGGGGGCGGTGCAGAATGAAGGAAGGCCCAGGCTGGCAGCCGGAAGGCCCTGATTGGCCCTGATCACTGGCCAAGCCTAGGGACCCTATCCATCCACGAATTTTGTGTACCAGGCCTCTAGTTTACTAATATACTCCATCTGTTCTTCTAGCCTTTTGAGACTCCCCCCACCCCGCTTTTTTTTAATCCTCACCCGAGGATATTTTTCCATTGATTTTTTTAGAGAGAGGGGAAGACAGAAATATTGATGTGAGAGAAACACATTGATTGGTTGCCTCCTGCATGAGCCCTGACCAGGGCCCAGGCCGGGTAGGAGCCTGCAACCCGAGGTGTGTGTCCTTGACTGGAACTGAACTTGGGACCCTTCCGTCTGCAGGCTGACACTATCCACTGAGCCAAACTGGCTAGGTCATTTCCCTTTTCTTTTAGTCTCTGTTACTTCCTGGCCTAATTTTGCCATTCACTTCAAGAATTCTCATTTCCCATTCTCCTTTGTCTTTTAGTTGTATCCACTCTTTAAATCCACTACTCTCTTTTTATTTTTTTATCAACTGAGATTGTTTATATGACTTAAGAGCTCCCCCTGCCCCCCCCTATTTTTTTTTTTTTTTTTTTTTGCTACAAACTCACTAGTGCCTGCTGGTAAAAGCCAATAGTTGTGAATGGCTGCAGGGCCAAGGGGTAGCAGGTGTGGTATGCTTTTTTTTTTTTTTAATCCACTATTATTAAATCACTTGAAATAGACTTTGGAGTTAGATGAGCTTCAATTCACCATTTGCTACATAAGTCCAAGTTATTTAACTTTTCCAAGTTTTACTTTTTTTTTTTTATAGTCTCAGTTTGTTCTTTGGTACCCTAAGCATTGTAATAAAAATTAAATGACAGTATTGTAAGCAGATACTATTGCCTGTATGTAATGAAAATTCTTATGAAATAACCTAAAAATCCATATCCAGAATGGCTCTAGGACTGGTTGATTTAGCAGCTCAATATATGAGGTTTTTTTGTTTGTATTTTTTTTTAATCTATCCTCTGCTATCCTTAGTATGTGGTTTAGTGCCCCTAATGATTGCATAATGGTTGCCACAGTTCCCGGTGTTATGCAGTCATGATTGTAAAGTTGAAGAAGAAAGTTTCTTCTCTTTCTTCTACCCTCTTCCTCTGGATACCAATTGGACTCAGCTAATCCCACAGGCTTACTCTAGCAAGTATCATATTTGGTTTTGAATAATTAAGATTTATCTGGGGCCCCACTTTCCTGGTAATAGTTATTACTACTACATTTGTGACCCTTAGAATTCTGTTCTTGGGGTTTTTTTTTTAGTATAATCTTTTGTCTCATGGTTTTAAAAATCATCTTTACTCCAAATTTTTTATCTTCCCTCTGGACTGCTTTATGTAAACCAGACTCCTGTATTCAATTGCCTCTTAGACATTACCATTTGTAAGTTTAATAGGCATCTTCCACTTAATATGTTCAATGTTAAACTCAATTTCCCCCTCCAGCTCTTCTGTCTTCCTATGTTAGTAAATAATAAATGTGCTCTTTCAGTTTGCTGAAGCTGAAGAACCTTGCAGTCATTATTGATTTCTCTCATATCCCACATCTGATTCATCAGGAAGTCCTATTGATTCGACTTTTAAAATAAATAAAATGGCTACATCATGGTCCAAACCACCTGAAATATTGCAGTGCATTCTCTTTAGTCTTTATCATTCTTTTCCACTCCATTCTTAACACAGAAGCCAGTGATTTTGGCATCCTGCATAAAATTTCAGTGGCTTCTTATTTTCCCGTATAGAAGTCTGTCTTCAGTAGTTTACAAGACTCCACACCATTTAGCCATGTATTATTTTTCTGACTGCCTTCTAATTTTTTCACCACTCCCACTTCATCATTCTGACATAGCAGCACCTCAAAGATGCCTAGCATTTTTTAATATTTACCTCTACCTGGTATATTCTACTCCCACTTATATACATAGCTTTCCTCCTTTCCTCTTTCAGGTCACGGTGCAAATGTCATTTCTCAACCTTTTAAACCCATTTCTGGCCACCCCATCTAAAATTTTAATTCTCTTCCTTTCTTTACTTTCCTTAGCTCCTACCACCATCTAATATTCTATATAATATTTTTAAAATTGTTTTTAATTATTTTAAAAAATAAAATTTTATCTTCCCCATTAGAATGTAAAGGCATGGATTTTTTATTTATATTGTATCCTCAGTACCTAGAAAGGTGTCTTGGCATATGAAGGTTCTTTTAAAAAAATATTTAAAAGGAAGGGAGAGGGTGAGAGAGAGAGAGAGAAACATCAATGATGAGAGAAAATCATTGATCAGCTGCTTTCTGCATGTCCCACACTGGGGATCGAGCCCTACACCTGGGCATGTGCCCTGACTGGGAATCGAACCAGTGACCTCTTGTTGCATGGGTTGACACTCAACCACTGAGCTACATAGGCTGGGCTCATCATCAGTTTTTGATTGATGTGCCCCTTAAATGCTGACCATCCGAAAGTTCTCTTTGATTCTTTCAAAAATTATCCCTCTTTTACACTTTAAAATACTACCTGTGTTACAATCTTTTCTAAATCTTTATCTCCAGCTAAGACTTTTTTCCTAAATCCCAGTTTAGAATATCCAATTCTTTCCTAGACACCTTTATCCATATTCAATTTAATTGAATATTGTTGTACTAGGTTTTTGGGAATCAAAAATTAAGTAAGCCTTGGCCGGTTTGATCTTACATTATTATAGGGGAGTTAGAGAAACAAGTTATTACAACACAGGTAGTAATTAGGAATATAGTTCAAGCAATGAATTTTACCAAGTATGGAAGTAGCAGAGATGAAGGGGTGATTAATAGGATCATAGGCATGTTCTAACAGAACTTACCTTTCTCTTCAAATGAATTCTTATATTCTGCTAGAGGCCCGGTGCACGAAATTGGTGCTCCTATGGGAGCACACTGATCACCAGGGGGCAGCTTCTGCATTGAGCGTCTGCCCCCTGGTGGTCAGTGCACATCATAGCAACCGGTCGTTCTGCCATTTGGTTGATTTGCATATTAGCCTTTTATTATATAGGATACTTTCATTAGTAGTTCAACTATGCACATCTTTTTAAAATATATATATTTTTATTGATTTCAGAGAGGAAGAAAGAGGGAGAGAGAGATAGAAACATCCACGATGAGAGAGAATCATGGATCGGCTGCCTCCTGCAAGTCCCCCATTGGGGATCGAGCCCACAACCCGGACATGTGCCCTTGACTGGAATTGAACCTGGGACCTTTTAGTTCGCAGGCCGACAATCTAGCCACTGAGCCAAACCAGCTAGGGCAAACTGTGCACATCTTTGTTCAATCTGGAAACCAGGGCAATCTAAAACTTTTCCAAATTTCCACATACATTTAGTTGGCAAATTGTACATATTCTATCTCTTGATTACTTTAGCCATTTGTCTTTTTATTTCATAGTCATTTTATTTAGGTCCTCATAATTACTCATGTCATTGAATTATTTTCACACATTAAAAGTTAACTGAACAGCAATATATTATAGATAAGTCCTCATACTAGAAAATAAGATTTAGAGAAAACCAAAAACAGGATCTCTCAGGGAGGTTACAATCTCTCAGTGTGCAAGGCATAAGCAAACAGATAGTTATGTAGTTGTGATAGAATAGAGATACTGGGAAAAATATGGGAACTCAAGGTCAGGGGAACCTAACCCAAGCTGGGAGTAAGATTTGGCCAACTAGAGGCTGAGTCTCAAAGCAGTAGTAAACTAAGTGTGGCGTAGAGAAGAAAGTTATACACACACACCATTCACTTTATATATACTAAAGAAATATTTTAAAGACATTACTTTGGGTGCCTGTGTACTTATTAATTTGCGCTTGCTTAAAAATAATTTTTAAGCATCATAATTGATTTAGAAGGTTATCCGTAGTAGTACATCATTATACAGTTGATACTTCATTATTTACCAATTCTGTACTTTCGAATTTGTCCACTAACCCTAAAATCTAATTGTAACTCTGAAATCAAGCAGTTGGGGTGCTTCACAGGTTTTTGTTTTTTTTTTTAGACATGAGCATGGACAAAATAAATTTGAGTCCTATGTTCCTAGCTGGGTCCAACAAGGCAGTGCTTGCTTAGCTTTATTATTTCAGTTATCATATTGTAAACAAGTTTTTGTAGACTATTAAGTATACTTTTACATTTTTTTGCATTTTTGTGCTCTTGGTGATTTCACTGTTTAAAGAAATGTTTCGGTGTAGTGCTGAAATACTGTCTAAATTGTGTTCCTAAGCATAGGAAGCCTGTGATGTGCCTTATGGAGAGAATACATGTTTTAAGTAAGCTTTATTCAGGCATGAGTTATAGTGCTGTTGGTCTTGAGTTCAATGTTATAGTAACTACTAAGGTACCGTTAAGCATAAACACACATAAAACAAGGTTATCTATTGATGAGTTGACTTAACTCTGCATTTCCCTTAGGGAAAATGATTCAGTATTCACTAATTCAGCATCCACAGCAACTTTATGGAACATAACTATGGCAAATAATGAGAATCGAGTACTTTCAGGGTACATTTGATTTTGGGAAACAGCCAAAGTCATTTATGGCCAGGAGTAGTGAGTCAAGCTGGACAGTATAGAGGTATGATTATTAAAGTCTTCTTCAACCTTTTAAAACACATGCCCCCTCCCCTTTGATAAACATCTTACTTCACTACCCTAAAGATTCTAATATATTTTCCTTAGTAGACACAGTCTGCAAGTTTTACTTTACCATCAGCCAGGCTAATGTTTTATAGTGAAAGCTGAGTGTTTATAGTAAAAAATTATAGTTTTTTAAAAGCTTGCTAGATATAATAAAATTTTATTGTGTTTAGTGTTTTTTAGTCTGCCCTCTTACTCCAGTCAAGAATAATTTTTAAAAAGCAGGGGTTGGCAAACATTTTCTGTTAAGGGCCAGACAGTAAATTGTTAGGTTTAGTGGGCCATACAGTCTTTGCTACTACTATCCAACTCCACCACTATATGGCAAAAGCAGCAATAGACAGTAGTTATTATTTTATATATTTACTAGAGGCCCAATGCACGAAATTCATGCAAGGGTCTTGGCCCCGGCCCGTGCCTGCTGTGCGGCCACGGCCGGGGGGGCCTCTGTTGCGGCCTCCGCCTGCCGCTGCCATGGCCCTCTGCTGCCTCTGCCACCTCTGCCACAGCCCCCTCCTGCTGCCGCCACGGCCCCCACCCGCCTGTGCCTCTGCCCCCGCCCGCTGCGGCATTGTCCGGAAGGAAGGACTCCTGGAAGGACGTCCAGTCTAATTATCATACTATGCTTTTATTATTATAGGTATTATTAACTCCTAAGGGCAGGGATCATGCCTTATACTGATGTATTCTTCAGGGCACATAACATAGTAGGGTCTCAATAACTGTTTCCTTGACTTACTGATTTAATCTAGATTAATAAAAAGGCTATATTTTAAAATATTAAAAACTCAAACAATTGAAACCCATCCATTTAAAATTGAATTATTGTAGAAATACTATTTTTCTCTTACTTATAAATGTCCTTCTTTAAGCAATTACAGTAGTTGGTGCTCATTGTATTTGGAATTAGGTCTCCTAATTTTAGAGTTATAAATAGTTGGAGAGTTAAACAAACTTGTTCAATCAGTTTATTGATTGGCTAAGAGCCTAACAGTTCTGTGAAACAGCAGCCTATTCCTCTCCTTTCCTGCTCACCTCTGTAATACAGACATTTTTTTTCTGTTACTATTTGTCTTACTATGAGGGGCTGTTGGTTTCACTTTGGCCACAGACTAATGCTAATCCCTTTCTCTGGTCAGGCAATTAAGTTTTCCAAGTGATTCTCATGGCTGCTTGTGAGAGGAGAAACTAATGCTAAGAACAAAGTGAAAATTACATAAATTTCTAATTTCCTAGTGTGTGTTTGTGTTTTTTACTTTTGATATTGTGAAAGTATGTATGGAGTGAGTTCGTGTAAGAACCAGTCCCACAACTTCCCTCTAAAAGTAAAATATTATTTCAAAAATTCCTCACAAGTATCTTTTTCTTGTAGACGAAAAGTGGAATACTATTTTACTTTATTTTTCAACTTTATTGAGATACTAGAGGCCTAGTGCATGAATTTGTGCACGGATAGGATCCCTAGGCCTGGATGGCGATCAGGGCCCATCAGGGCCTTCCAGCTGCTGGCCGTCCTTTCCCGGCTGCCGGCCGCTGCTGGGGCCTTCCTTCATTCCACACTGCCCCCCGGTGGTCAGCACAAGTCATAGCGAGCGATCGAACTCCCTGTCGAACTCCTGAGGGGACACTGCATATTAGCCTTTTATATATATAGATATTGACATGTAAAATTACAAGATACAGATGATGTATCATACAATTGTGCACTGGAAACCTATATAATTTATTAACCAATTAACCAATGTCACCCCAATGAATTTAATTTAAAAATTATAAGATATTTAAAGTGTACATTGTGATAATTTGATATATGTATAGATTCCACCCCTCTAGTTAACTAACACATCCACCACCTCATATATTTATCTTTTTTAAAATATGGAATGCTTCAGTAATTTGCATGTCATCTTTGGGCTGGGGCCATGCTAATCTTCTCCATGTCACTCCAATTATAGTAAATGGATGGCTGAAGTGAGTACTGTAATATTATTTTATAAATAAAAATAAACATTTCTTTAGAGTTCATCTGTTAGGATTTTTTCCTCCCTAAATGTGCATGTGAGAGACATATATGTGTGATATACTTCAGTTCATAGGTTGAAGTTTCTGAAAAATTGGATTTCAGCACTAATGATGAGAAGGAACCTCTTCATCTATCTATACTGGCTAATACAGTAGCCACTAGCTACATGAAGCTGTTAAGTACCTGATATGTGGCTCTCTGAATTGAGACATAATGTGAAGTGTAAAAATCACACTGGCTTCTGAAGACTTAGTATAAAAACAAGAATATAAAGTAGCTTCCTGATAATTTTTTTATTGATTACATGTTGCAATGATAATATCCTGGGTTAAATAAAATACATTATTAAAATTAATTTCACATTTCTTTTTACTTTTATTAAAATGTGGATTCTAGAAATGTTTAAGCTATATATATGTTTTGCATTTGTAGCTTTATATTTCTGTTGGACAGCACTGCTCTACATTCTGTGATCTTTCAACATAAAGTGTATAATCAAATATCAATTTACAAGATCCATTTAAAATGACCTAGGCCCTGGCTGGTGTGGGGCTCAGTTGATTGAGTGTCATCCTATGCACCAAAAAGGTCGCCATTCGATTCCTGGTCAGGGCAAATACCCAGGTTTTAGGTTCAGTCCTGGTTGGTTTGTGTGTGGGTGGCAACCAGTCGATGTTTCTCACACTGATGTTTCTCTTCATCTCTGTCTAAAATAAAAAAACATACTTTAAAAAAGGAGATGATAAAGAAAATGACCTAGAAATTCTATAATTTCTTTTGGCTCTTATTAAATATGGAAAAGTACTGTAGCGAATGCTTTATTTTAACCAATTCCAAAATGCTAGGAAAGTATGAGATTAGTTCACTGTACATTCACTAACATTCTGGTAAGCTTTTTAGTGACTTCTTGTAAAAGAGGGTAAAGAAGAAGGGCAGGTTGTTACAGTGCTACTTTATTAGAATACATTTTATTTTTTATTTGTTTCAAGTCTCCAATTCTTTTATTTATTCACTGTAATTCCAAGATTTTAGTAGTATTGATAAAATCCAAGGCCATCTTATTTTTGAAGTGTGATATCAGTGAGCGCTCACCATTCCTTAACGGTCAAGTCTGTTTACAACTTCCCCAACCATAGCAATGAAGTTTTTATTGTCTTGGAGATTAGCTCAAATAACACTGTACAGTCTGTTCATATATGAGTCATTGGTGTCCAGTGTAGGTGTCTCTCCACTTCCAGATAAGGGCATGCTGGCAAAGCTGCTGGTTAACACCTGCTGCAGGATCTCCAGGTGCTGTTGTAAGACAGTGTTGGCGGCTTCGCTCCTGGATCACATTCACTTCCAGCTTCTCCACTGCTGTGCGCACGCTCTCCATGTGCTTCTGCAGGGCTCCATTCCTTCTTCAAACTCCATGTTGCATTTGTGAAGCTCTGCCTCCCGAGCTTTGCTGTGGCTCAGGAATTCCTCTGTAAATATAGGGATGTCAAAAACAGACCGTTTCTTCTGTTTGTTTTTCATGATCATGAGTGGCCTGTCTGGCTGCATTTTGCCTTTGAGATTTGCCTTTCTGGTCCTGGTTTTCCTACTGAAAACCTTGTAGGCCTCAGTCTTCTGATACTGCTCCAGTTCCTTCATGTAACGCTCCTTATCTCTATCGGCTTCATCAAAGTAGCGCTGTTTTTCTTAACATTCATTGCCTAACATTCTCGTGATTTCTGGAAATGGGACTTCTGTTCTCTTTGATCAAAGCTGTTCTCGACGCTTATTCATGAGCGGAACATATCTGGTAAGGGGGGATTTGGGTGTATTGCTGTCTCAAAGAGGTGTCTTCCTCTTTCTTCCTTTGGACCACCTTTCTGGTTTACATCTTTGCTTTGTTCACTGCCTTCTGCAGTGTCTGAAGGCCCATTCTGAAGCAATTGACCTTGGGAGAGATCCTCCACAAATTCTGGATTGTTGGTAGATGATGTGGCTCCACTACCATATGGAATCTCTGGGTGGGTTAGCCGTGTTGTAGCCAGATCACTACTTTCCTTGGAGCCATCCTCCTCTGCATAAAGGGGAGGCAGGGTGGAACTAGTCATCCAAGTTTCCATCTCTCTGCCGATAGGGTTAGTCAGGGGCCTGGAGCTAAAGAAAGTTCCCTGCACAGAGGACAATTCTCTGAGCCTCTCTGAATCGCATTCACTCTTCTCCGGTGTCTCACAGCTTGAGAAAAATTCCTCCGCAGCACTTTATTATTATGTCCTTTCTTTCCGTTTACCTTATCGTCATAAACACTTTCCCATAGGCAACGTCTATTAACACAATAACACAAAGTTGTTTCGGTGAGGAGAAAAATGAAATATCGGGATACATTTTAATATCACCACAGAATACACGAATTCTACACTTCCAAAAAGGAAATGATTTTTTTTTTAAACATAAAATATTGCCAGGTCCGGCGTGGCTCAGTGGTTGAGCATGGACCCATGAACCAAGAGGTCACAGTTGGATTCCTGGTTAGGGCATATGCCCTAGTTGCCCGGTCGATCCCCAGTAGGGGGCGGGCAAGAGGCAGCCGAGCAATGATGATGTTTCTATCTCTCCCTCTTCCTTCTTCTCTCTGAAATAAGTAAAAACATATTTTTTAAAAATAAAATATTTCTGATACCTGGATATTCCCAGTAACTCCAATAATTTTCATAAATGTATTAAAGCAATTTTAATTTTTTAAAAGGCATGTACTTTTACATTTTTTAAAATTTCATTTTAAATCTTTTTTGTAAAGACTATTAAATCAATAAAATTAAATGTGTATATTTTATTACAGTGCTTTGTGCAGGAGAGTATAAAATCAATCAATGACAGTATCAAATCTTGAACACTTTGGGAATTATTAATATAACTATAGTGATAAAGTACTGGGAAATTTAGATGTTATAGACAATTAGTGCAAAGAGAATTAAAACTGATAAAGCCCTTCTTCCTATCAGTCTTTTTAGGTTAGTTAGTTTGACATCTTTTATTGGTGCTCTTGAAAGTTTACAAATATTGATGAAACATTGTTAAGAACCCTTTACTGAGAGAACCAAAAAGTAATTTCATTAGCTTCAAAATAAATTGGTATTAAAGAAATGAAGTGAGCTTTTAAAATTCATTTCAAAGACCTAATGAATTAGCCCTTTTGGAAAAACATGAAAGAGCAGTCATTAAGTAAAAAAATGACATTCAAAACTTTCAACAATCTGACCATAACTTTTTTTTTTTGTCAGCTTTCTAAGGAGAGCCTATTTAAGTTCTGTGCTTTAATCTGACCAATCCTTTTGCTGTATCAAATAGATTTTATACTTTTTTGCCTTTGGACTTTGTGTTCTTGGTCCAAATTGCAGATTCCCCAAACCCCCATAACCTTGCTCTCTTTCTTTCTAAGTTCTATCAATCTTTCAAGATCATTGAGCATCCTTATAACCAGTATTTTGAACACTGCATCTGGTAGATTGCTTGTCTCCTTTTTGTTTAGTTCCTTTTTTGAAGTTTTCTTCTGTTTTTTTGTTTGTTTGTTTCGATTTGTTTTCATTTAGGACTCCCTGTGTTTGTTTCTACGTACTAGGTAGAGCTGCTTGCTGTGTGTCACAGTCTTGGTAGAGTGGCCTTAATGTGTTGGGTGTCCTGTGGGGCCCAGTGGAGCTTTCTCCCTGTCACCTAAGCAGGTGCTCCAGGTGTGCCTCCGTGTTGCTTGTGCGTGCCCCCTCTTGTTGTAGTTGAGTCTTTTTAAAAAAATATATTTTATTATTGATTTTTTTTACAGAGAAGAAGGGAGAGGGATAGAGAGTTAGAAACATCGACCAGCTGCCTCCTGCACACCTCCTATGGGGATGTGCCGGCAACCAAGGTACATGCCCTTGACTGGAATCGAACCTGGGATCCTTCAGTCCGCAGGCTGACGCTCTATCCACTGAGCCAAACTGGTTAGGGCTGTAGTTGAGTCTTGAATGCTGTTAGCACGTCAATGTGAGGTATTGATTCTCAGGCTGATTGGTTCTGAGGACTGGCCGTGACTACAGTGGAGGAACTGTTGTGCAGGGACTGATCCTATGGAGCAGGCGTCACTTTAGCAGGGCTCTGATGCCTGCCACATCTGCCCTTTAAATATGTTGTTTGTGGACGTGGTTGGACGTGGTGATCTGGTGAGGTCCTCCATGTCACTCAGTCACAATCTGGTTTTCACAGCCAAAAGTTATGGGGACTTCTCTTCCTGGCACTGGAGCCCTGAGCTGGGGAGCCTGGGTTGGTGCCAGGATGTCTCACTCCTCAGGGAGGACCTCTGCAGCTGAGATATCCCTCTGGTTTTTAACCACCACACCAGCCCATTCTGAGTCTTCGCCCCTTCATACCAGTCTTAATGTGGTTTCTTCAGTATATCCCTTGTTATAGGGACTTCAGGCTAGACTTCAAACAGTTCTCAATGATGGTTATCCTGCAGTTTAGTTGGAATTTTGATGTGGTCATGGGAGGAGGTGAGTAAAGTGTTTACCTACTCATCATCAAGACCAGAGCCTTTTTCCATTTATTTTTAAAAATTAAATTTTTAAGTAGATTATTTTTTTAGAGCAGTTTCCAGTTCTCTGCAAATTGAGTGGAAGATTTAGAGATTCCCCATGTACCTCCTGCCTCCACACATGGTTAGCCCCTTCCCCCCTTACCAACACCTCCCACTAGATGGAACATTTGTTTACAATTGATGAGCTTACATTGATACATCATCACCCAGAGTTCATAATTTACATTAGGGTTCACACTTGGTGTTGAACATTCTGTGGATTTGGGCAAATGTAAAATGACATGAGCCCACCATTTCAGTATTAGGTAGAGTAGTTTGCCCTAAAAATCCCTCTGTTCCCCACCTATTTATTCTTCTCTGCCCACTCACCGCTGGCAACCACTGATATTTTTACTGTCTCCATAGTTTCACCTTTTCCAGAATGTATACTTTTTAGACTGGCTTCTTTCACTTATTTAGCAATATGCATTTAGATTTCTTCCATGTCTTTTCATGGCTTGAAAACTTGTTCTTTTTAGTGCTGAACAATATTCCATTGTTGGATGTACTACAGTTTATCTATTCACCTACTGAAGGACATCTTGATTGCTTCCAAGTTTTGGCAATTATGAATAAAGCTGTTATAAACATTCATATGCAGGTTTTTGTGTGGACGTAAGTTTTCAACTCCTTTGATAAGTAACAAGGAGTGTCATTGTTGGATAGTATGATAAGTCTATGTTTATTTTTTAATTTAAAATTTTTTTGTTAATCTTCACCTGAGGATATTTTCCCATTGATTTTTAGAGAGAGTGGAAGGGGAGGGAAGAAACAGAAAGAGAGAAACAATGATGTGAGAGAGACATCGATTGGTTGCCTCCTGTATCCACCCTGACCAGGATGGATCCTGCAACTAAGATATGTGCCCTTGACCAGAATCGAACCTGAGACCCTTCAGTCCGAGGGCCAATGCTCTATCCACTGAGCCAAACCAGCGAGGGTGGTCTATGTTTGTTTTTGTAAGAAAACACCAAACTGTCTTCCAAAGTGGCTATACCATTTTGCATTCCCACCAGAAATGAATGAGAAATCCTATTCCTATTCCTATGCCAGCATTTAGTATTACCAATGTTCTGGATTTTCGCCATTTTAATAGGTGTGTAGGGATATCTCATTTTAATATTCATCTTCCTGATGACATGACATGAAGAATCATTTTGTTTTATTATTTTAAAAATATATTTTTATTGATTTCAGAGAGGAAGGGAGAGGGAGAGAGAGAGAGAGAAACACCAATGATAAGAGAGAATCATTGATCGACTGCCTCCTACACTCCCCACATAGGATCAAGCCCACAACCTAGGTATATGCCCTGACCAAGAATTGAACTGTGACCTCCTGGCTCATAGGTCTATGCTCAACCACTGAGCCACCGCGGCTGAGCTGGAGAGTCATTTTATATGCTTATTTGCCATCTGTATATCTTTGGTGAGATGTCTGTTAAGATATTTGGCCCATGTTTTAATTGACTTGTTTTCTAATTGTTGAGTTCTAAGAGTTCTTTATATATTTTGGATAACAGTTTTTTATTGGATGACTTCTGAATTATTTTCTCCATCTGTGGCTTGTCTTTTCATTCTATTGACAGTGTCTTTCTCAGCAGAAAAGTTTAATTTTAATGAAGTCCAGCTTATCAGTTCTTTCATGAAGTACGCCTTTGGTATTATATTTAAAAAGTAATTGTCACCCCTGGCTGAGTGGCTCAGTTGGTTGGAGCGTCAACCTATACACCAAAAGTTGTGGGTTCAATCCCCGGTCTGTGCACATAGGGGAGGCACCCAATAGATGTTTTCTCACATGGATGCCTTTCTCTCTCTGTCTCTCACTCCCTTCCTCTCTCTAAAATTAATAAACATCAACATATCCTTGGGTGAAGATTAAAAAAAAGTCATTGCAGCCCTGGCTGGTGTTCTCAATGTTTAGAGCATTGGCTTGTGCACCAAATGGTCACAGGTTTGATTCCCAGTCAAGGGCACATATGTACCTGGGTTACAGGTTTGATCCCTAGCACCTGTCGGGACACATGTGGGAGACAACCAATCAATGTGTCTCACATAGATGTTTCTCTCTCTCTCTTTCTCCTCCTCCTACTCCCTTCCTCCCTTCTTCACACGCTCTCTCTAAAAAAATAAATAAAAAAAAATCAATGGGAAAAAATATCCTTGGGTAAAGATTAATACATGAAAAAAGTCATTGCTAAACCCAAGGTCATTTAGATTTTTCCTATGTTCTAGAAGTTTTGCATTTTATTTTTAGGTTTGTAGATCCATTTTGAGTTAATTTCTGTGAAGGGTATAATTTAAAGTCTGTGTCTAGATTTATTTCTTTGCAAGTGGATGTCCAGTTGTTCCAGTGCTATTTATATTTAGCCTTTGCTCCTTTGTCAAAGATCAGTTGACTATACTGGTAATTATGGGTCTATTTCTGGATTCCCTATTCTCTTCCATTGATCTATTTGCCTATTCTTTCACCAATACCACACTGTTTTGATTACTGTATTTGAAACACAAAGCACTTGAAATACAATGAATGCACCTGAAATACAAATGAATATATTTTCAATACAGTGAATACTACCTATGTGAAGTTTTAATACTACCTATGTGAAGTTTTAATGATGAAATTT
Organism: Myotis lucifugus; assembly: GCF_000147115.1. NCBI lineage: Eukaryota > Metazoa > Chordata > Mammalia > Chiroptera > Vespertilionidae > Myotis > Myotis lucifugus. The sequence continues at coordinate 4,333,563 of NW_005871073.1, forward strand.
GAATAGAGTCAAGATGGGTAAGTAGCAAATATTAACTGGAATATTTGGAAGGACAGGTTTTTTTTTTTGTGTGTGTATCTGTATGCGTGTAAAAAGGATATTTTGTGCCCTAACTCGTTTGGCTCAGTGGATAGAGCGTTGTTGGCCTGCGGACTCAAGGGTCCCAGGTTTGATTCTGGTCAAGGGTATGTACCTTGGTTGTGGGCACATACCCAGTAGGGAGTGTGCAGGAGGCAGCTGATCGATGTTTCTAACTCTCTATCCCTCTCCCTTCCTCTCTGTAAAAAAAATCAATAAAAATATTTTTTAAAAAAGGATATTTTGCTATACATATTGTATAGTAATATTTTTTCTAAAATTTTTGTTTCATATGATGAAATCATTGTCATCACAGTGGATAACACTTCCATAGTCCTCACTATGTGCCAGTCACATGTAAGTGCATCATACATTTCTCTCATTTAATTCTCACAACAACCCTATGAAGTTAGTATTAATATTAATTTCATTTGAGAGATAAGGAACCTGAAGCACAGAGAAGTGAAATCCAAGGCCACACAGCTAGTAAGTGGTATTGCCAGGATTCTAACCCAGATTGTCTGGCTCCAAAGTCTGTGCTTTTAACAACACTATCAATATTCCCTGGTGCCATCTTAGCAAGTTTTACAACTACTGTTACATACTTATATTTGAGATTATATTCAATATCTAAAGTACTATTAACAAGGAATAAAAGAACCTCAGTTTTCTTATTCTTGATAAGAAGTAGCAGGGAATGGAAGTCATAATTTTTTAAAACCAATCACTGAGAAATTTCAGGACTAAATTTACTCATTTAAGAATTAATTATTGCCGAAACCAGTTTGGCTCAGTGGATGGAGCGTCGGCCTGCGGACTGAAGGGTCCCAGGTTCAATTCCGGTCAGGGGCATGTACCTGGGTTGCGGGCACATCCCCAGTGGGAGATGTGCAGGAGGCAGCTGGTCGATGTTTCTCTCTCATCGATGTTTCTAACTATCTCTCTCCCTTCCTCTCTGTAAAAAGTCAATAAAATATATTAAAAAAAAAGAATTAATTATTGACAGAAAAGTTTTCAATAGGAACATAGGTAAAATATTAGAAGTCATTTGTCTTTGAGTATTTAAGTATGATGATCTGAGTTTTAATAGTGATCTTTTTTCTGAAGCTCTAGAAGGCATGTTGCCTTTCACTATACTAATTTATTATAAACTGAGAAATGATTTGTGAGTTGGAGAAAGAAAACATTTTTATTGTATATGAATAAAGCCAAAGTAGAAGGTTAAGATAGCATTAGTTGAATGACTAGTAATATACTTTTAGTTTTTTGTGATTAAAATTATCTTTAGCTCTCATCTAAATATATTTAATATTTACTTTTTTATTTTATATTTAGTATTTGAACTATGATTATAAAATAAAAATCTCATAGTTTTATAAAAATAATTTTTCTATATTTATAATAAGCCAAATAAGGAAGTTTTGTAAAGTTATAAAAAACAAAATATAGTATCATTAAAATTTTTACTTAATCCTGGCCCATGCATGGCTCTCTTAAATAGAGTGACACTTTCCCCCTAAATATATTATTAAGCACAAAAAGTTTGTTGCTATTAACTTTGATAAACAAAGTAATAAACAGACTTAAGATTTCTGATTTGGTTGAAAAAAATGAAAATGATTTCTTTTTTAAAAAATATTTTATTGATTTTTTTACAGAGAGGAAGGGAGAGGGATAGAGAGCTAGAAACATCAATGAGAGAGAAACATCAATCAGCTGTCTCCTGCACACCTACTGGGTATGTGCCCACAACCAAGGTACATGCCCTTGACCGGAATCGAACCTGGGACCCTTCAGTCTGCAGGCCGACGCTCTATCCACTGAGCCAAACTGGTTGGGGCTGAAAAATCATTTCTTTAAAATATATTGTAACTTGCTTTCAGTCACAGATGACCTATTCTCAGCATGAGAACTTGACCTTAATATAAACTGTAAATATTGAGAAGAATCTGATTCTTTGTAACTTTCTTTTAATAATTGTGTTTTCATGGAATAATCTCATCAGTGTTTGAGTAGTAAGGTAAAAATTTAAAAATACAAACATGGCCCAGCCAACGTGGCTCAGTGTTTGAGCGCCGACCTATGAAACAGGAGGTCACAGTTCAATTCCTGGTCAGGGCATATGCCCAGGTTTTGGGCTCAATCCCCTGTGTGGGGCATGCAGGAGGCAGCCATTCAAAGATTGATGTTTCTATCTATCTCTACCTCTGCCTTCCTTTCTGAAATAAAAAAATATATATATTTAAAAAAATACAAACACTAGTTTCATCTTTGTTAAAAATATAGCAGACTAGCTCTGGCTGCTGTGGCTCGGTTGGTTGGGTGTCATTCAGTGCACCGAAAGGTTGGCAATTTGATTCCTGGTAAGGGCACATGCCCGGGTTGCAGGCTCTATCCCCAGGTAGGGGGTGTACAGGAGGCATCCGATCAATGTTTCACTCCCACATTGATGTTTCTCTCTCTCTCTCCCTCTCCCTTCCTCTCTAAAATAATCAATGAAAGATACTTTAAATAGCTATAAAGGAGCCTTAAAGGCATTTAAGGAAAAAAATAAGTTATAAACTCTAGCTAGATTTTTTTCTCAAATTTTCTGTCACACATACACATACCTATAATCCTATATAATAAAGAGGTAATATGCAAATTGACCATCACTCCAACACACAAGATGGCCGCCCCATGTGGTCAAAGATGGCCACCACAAGATGGCCAACAGGAGAGGGCAGTTGTGGGTGATCAGACCAGCATGGGAGGGCAGTTGGGAGGGACCAGGCCTGCAGGGGAGAACAGTTGGGGGCGACCAGGCCTGCAGGGGAGGACAGTTGGGGGTGACCAGGCCTGCAGGGGAGGGCAGTTGGGGGTGACCAGGCCAGCAGGAGAGGGCAGTTGGGGGCAATCGGGTCGGCAGGGGAGGGCAGTTAGGGGCAATTAGGCCAGCGGGGAGCAGTTAGGCGTCGATCAGGCTGGCAGGGGAGTGGTTAGGGGACGATCAGGCTGGCAGGCAGAAGCGGTTAGGGGCAATCAGGCAGGCAGGCATGCAAGCGGTTGGGAGCCAGCAGTCCCAGATTTTGAGAGGGATGTCCAACTGTCCGAGACAGCAGTCAGATATCCCTCAAGGGGTCCCAGATTGGAGAGGGTGCAGGCTGGGCTGAGGGACACACCCTGCCCATGCACGAATTTTGTGCACTGGGCCTCTAGTATCAAATAAGCAGGGATTTATGTGATTTCTAAATAATGTTGCAAATAGACTCTATTTTAGGTTTCCTTTTTCCTTTTCATTTTGAAAACAATTAATTGAGTTTTATTCACATTTTTTTCTGCTCCATTTTCCCAAAAGGCTGCCACTACTGTTCCCTTTATATATTCTATTTTTTTTTTTAAACGTTTGGCCTTTACAGAGTGATTTTGCCCTTCTTTTCACATACAGCATTCTTACCTTTTTTAAAAAAAATATATTTTATTGATATTTTACAGAGAGGAAGGGAGAGAGATAGAGAGCTCGAAACATCGATGAGAGAGAAACATCGATCAGCCGCCTCCTACTGGGGATGTGCCCGCAACCCAGGCACATGCCCTCAACCGGAATCGAACCTGGGACCTTTCAGTCCGCAGGCCGACGCTCTATCCACTGAGCCAAACCGGTTTTGGCGATATATTCTATTTTTGTTATGATAATTATTTACAGGGATGATAATTGCTTGCCTCCTCCACCCCCCAAAAAACCCCACATTTATCTCATGCAAACTTGGATGACGAATATTTAATGTAAAGTGATTGTGTATGGAAATTTCAACTAAGTGAATGTAAGTGTGAAATGTCTCTAAAATATTATGTAGTTTAAAAATGGTCATACTGACCCATTACCCTATTGCATCTAATTGCAATGAGTATATTTGTATATATAATCATTTTATCCTATGAATTACTTTCTAAGGACAAATTTCCAAGTATGTTATATACAGGGATTTAAAACCACTTTTAATAACTGTTCCCAAATATTTGAAAGAATTATTTACAAAGCTATTACCCGCCCTCGCCGGTGTAACTCAGTTGGAGCACCGAGAGGTAGCTAGTTTGATTCCCAGTCAGGGCATATGCCTGGGTTGTGGGTCTCCAGTAGGGGGATTCATGCTGCTCTCTCACATTGATGTTTCTCTCCCTTTGTCCTTCTCCCTTCCTCTGTCTCTAAAAATCAATAAAAATATTTTTTAAAACTATAAGCGTACAAGTATCTGGTCATTTTGTCAAAAGCTACTAGGTTATTTTATTATTTGAAGTCTTAAAAATTATAATTGCTTCCTTATTAACTTGAAATTTTCAAGTTGAGGTGAATTCTGGCCTTTTGACTTTACCACTATTATTCTTTTATGTGTTTAAGATATTTGAAGAACTATGAAAATCCTTTTATCACCCTTCTCTATGTATGGAGAGCCTGATTTCTTTTCATTTGTTAATAAATAATTCATTTCTCAGAAATGTGAAAAACCTAGTCTTTGGGTTTTAAAATCATTAAATATGCCAAGTCCTTATAATATTTCTAGCTCTCTGAAAATTATCAAATCAGATGAAAATTTACTTTTTTTTCTTCTCAGTGTTACCCACCAGAATAATTTAGGCTTTTCGTAGATAGTAATGTCAGTGTTCCTTTGGTAATTAATTGTTGATCCCTACACTGGACTCCAATTTGCTTTTTTTTTTTTTTAAGTAGGAGTCTTAAAGTGACTTTGTATATTAGTACTGTTTTCTATGTATTTTTGAATTTGAAAATTTATCTTTTGACATTAAGTATTTCTTGATGGGACTAAAAATGTTGTTGAATATCTGACAAACCTCTATAACCTGTAACTAGGCTAGATTGATGTTATAAATTTCTAATGTCAAGGTGTTTTTAAAATAGAGAGTTTTGAGAAATAGGAAAGCTATCAGAATGCACAAAAATGGACATCTGAAAGAATTGCTGAATCATTAATGTAAAGCGATTTGGCATATACAGTAGGTGTTCCCATACCTTAAAAGGTTAACACATGATCATCACCTTTTCACTATACTCTAAACATTATGTACATTTACTTTTCTTCATAAATGTTCTTTTTTATTTTAAGTTTACAGACTTAAGATTATTAAGTATAAGGCTCTATGTAATTCTTTTTTCTATGCAATTCTTTTGACATTTTCTTATTAATCCATCTTTCAATATTATATTAGAAATCGGAACACTTTGAAAAGATTAGGAAACCATACAGGAAATAAGAGATTAGTTATATACATTTAAATTATGACTCATAAATATCCAAAATATATAAGAGCAGACATCAAAAGGGTATATAAGTGATATGACATAAAATTTGTTGATAAATATACCAAACTACAATAAATAAATAAACATATATTCCTAAGAAAAAAAGGATTAGAAGGAAATACACTAACATTTAGCAGGGAATTATCTAAAGTGGTATGATAGGGAGGTTTTTATTTTAATCTTTTTCCTTTCTGTTTCCCAAAATCTTTAACAATAATTTATATTTATAATTAGGGAAAATGTGTTCTTAAAAGAAAAAATATTTCTCATACTATTGCCCCAAAAATAGCATATCCATATTTTAAGCTGATCCAGTTAAGGTCTTGAAAGAAACATGAGTATTTACTGTTGGTAACCTGATACTTTTCTCCTCTCCGTCCTGCATCACAAAAGGTCTTCAGTGACTCTAAGGAATTAGAGGTGTCTCGTTCTATTTTAGTTGAAGTAACTAAAATCAGATATGATTTCATAAATATTAGTTTGCCAGAACTATTAACTTTTATTTATATAAAAAGACCATTTAAAATCATTAGCTAAAATAATATTTAAGTCCTCTAGTTATTTTTAAAATATTTTTTTGAAGTTTATGATATAGCCTTTTTACAATGTGAAATTTGTATATTGACTTCCTAGCATTTTGATTGATAAACCCCAGGAATTTTGAAAATGACACAAATTTTTTGAAAATTTTAATTTAGACAAACCATATTTTAGTATTGTATATCTTACACTTGAATAACTTGAAATTGAAGTGAAAATACCTAAAATAAGTACCCATGGGTACTTTTATTTGCATAATAAGTTTAACTTATTTTAACATAGGATGGCTAATAGCTATAATTATTTTTGTTACTTTTCACCTAGAATGGAGTATATCTTACACCGTAGTTATGACATTGTATGCTGAAATATTGGTGTCTTAATCTTCTTGGCCTCTTGAAAAGGATAAGTTTAACTTATTTTAACATAGGATGGCTAATAGCTATAATTATTTTTGTTACTTTTCACCTAGAATGGAGTAAATAAAAAAGTGACGTCCTGTAGCATTTGCTGTTCTAGAAAGTACAGAGACACGTAGTGAGAATGGGAGGATCTAGAAGGCTGTCTCTTGTGTAGTGTATATTTATCTGTAAGTGAGCTGTTGGGGAAGGAATTAAATACGGATATGCTGTCTGCTTGCTGCCTTAAGACAGCGAGGCTGAATTGCTAATTGCTTTAACTTTTAAAATACCCTGCTTGGTTTATTTTCCTTAGAATCCTTGTATTGCTAAGACTGGGGACGCAGTTTTCTTTCACAAAGGGAAATCTAAGTTCATTTCAAGGCATTCGAAATGGGGAAAGACTATTATTGCATTTTGGGAATTGAAAAAGGAGCGTCAGATGAAGATATTAAAAAGGCTTACCGAAAACAAGCCCTCAAATTTCATCCGGACAAGAACAAATCTCCTCAGGCAGAGGAAAAATTTAAAGAGGTCGCAGAAGCTTATGAAGTATTGAGTGATCCTAAAAAGAGAGAAATATATGATCAGTTTGGGGAGGAAGGTAAGAATTTGGTGTATATCTTTCTGTCTCTCCAGCTCTGTGTCTCTCTCTCTCTCTCTTTCCCTGTTCTCTCTCAGCTTTCTGGCTGTCATTAAATTAAATTATCAGACATATCAATGTAGAAAGATAAATAGATAAATAATGGATAAAAACAAAATTTTATCTCTGATGATATGAATGAATATTACATAGCTGTCAATCAAATATACTTTTTTTAAGATTTTGGCATTTTGTAATATCTGTATTCTACCACTAGATTTATATTGTTAACATTTATATTTGAAATGAAACCTTAAATTCTTATACACATTAATGAATTGTGTCAAAGGTCTTATGCAACCTGTTTTATTTTTTAATGAGTTTTCTGCCAGAACCAGTAAAGATCCTTCAATCATTTAAAATCTTAAGATTGGCAGTTCAAATTCTGGTTAGTTTCTATTTTATTCACAAAAAAGAAGTTTTTTGCCTTTCTTATAGCAAAGCCAGTTTAGCTTGAACAAGAGAAAGTCGTCTCTCTGAGAAGGCCTAGGCATTTAGCTCTAGTTGTTTTTGGCATTCCGCCTGGAGAGGAAAGAATTTTCCTGATGTCATAAAATACCAGAACAAGTTTTTAGCTTAATTGTAAACAGTAATTGTTGCCAAGAAAATGAGATCTCAGAAATACAATTTTTGACCTAAAATGGCCACTTAGCATAATTATTGATTTACTTTTAGGTAGCACTATTTCCTTTGAAATTTTACTGTCTAGCTATAGAGAAAAGCATGACAACTTCCTTTTCCTGTCCTTGCGGTACTTTTGTTTCTTGCATTGTGAGATCAGAAACTAGTTGAATACAGTAGATGAGATATTTTAAGATTATTTTATCACTCTAGATTTTAAATTAAGTTTGTCATCTCCATAGCTATAAAGTAAGTCTATTTTAAATTGCTAATTAACAACAACAAAAATACTTTAATTCCTACATTTTTAAAAATCAGAACTTAAAGTTATTTTATTTTCACCCAAAGTGTTCTCTTTTAAATTCTTATATATTATGAAAGTTTAAGTTATGAAAACTTTTTTGTTATGTCTTTGCATTCTTTATTGCATTTAATGTTAACTTTTTCTAATTAGAAATATATCCTAAAACAGTGAAAAGTGACTATTCATTTTAAGTTAAAAATTAAATTTAGATAAGCAGGGTGATTATTTATTAAGGCTTTTTTCTTTGTTTTATTTTTCTTTTTGATCTGAGTTGCCAAAAATAGCAGCTTTTGCTGCTAGCTTTGGTGTGATGAGGACCTGCATTGTCAGGTTCCTATAAAGTAAATATTGAAAAAGGCAAATAGTTGGCAGTTTAATCCTGCTTGCTCCTGTGGCCATACTACTCAAAATACTATGGTTTGGTTCATCATAAAAGCTAAGCAGGATTCTTAGGTACTACTAACAGTGTACTATTTCCAAAGAACTTATTTTGTAATTTTGTAAAGAAATCCATAAATAGAGGGGATAAATGGTGATGGAGGGAGACTTGACTTTTGGTGGTGAACACACAATATAATATGCAGATGATATATTATAAAATTTACACATGAAACCTATATAATTTTATTAACCAATCTCACCTCAGTAAAGTCAATTAAAAATTAAAAAAAAGAAATCCACAAATATAAATTTCCATGGAAAACCAGATACCCACTGCTTTACTCCACATCTCATTGATAACTGACTCAGCCATAGGACTGAGAATATTTGTCTTCAGAAATTTCAAGTCACCAAATAATACACATTTTTTTGGTTTAACATTACCTTTTAGTAGTATTTTTATTGAGTGATATTTCTCTAGTTTGATTTTTACTGATCGTCATCAGTGAGTGAATTTAAAAACAACACCAAAAAACAAACAAACAAACAAAAACTAAAGCGGGATTGTCTATGTACCCTGAATTTTTTTTTTCTTTTCGTTTTTCTTTTTGTTTTTTTTACCCTGAATTTTTGTTGTTGTTCTTGACTCAGATAATTTATATAAACAATAGGTAATAGTGAGGGGGGGAAATAAGTTTTTAAATAATATATTTTAAAGCTCTTCAATGCTTTAAAATATGTTATTCAGAAATACCATTCTCTAGTTATGCTACTTGAAAATAGTTAAAATAAAAGTTACTATATTTGATTCTTTTTTAAAAAAATCATTCTTTCTTTACAGAAAAGGATTATATTTGCCTTTTATTCAGAATGTCTCATTCTTTTTAAAAAAATCCCTTTGGGTATAGTACTGTGAAAATGTGGGAAAACATTTTTCTCTTTGTTTTTCATATCTGTTCATGCCTGCAGGCCTGGTTCCATAGCCCTATGGCTTTCTCTAGCAGTAACAAAACACTGAATTTTATGATTGGAGCCATTACTAATTTACCTGATGTACTCCCTCCCACCCCCCACCCCCCAATTATTGCACTGTTTCAAGGCTTGGGACAGTGGGAAGGAACCATGAACTGAGAAGTGTATGAGTGAAACATGCTAAATTATGTATTTAGGAACTAAGAGAACCTAGTGATCCAGTTTGTTCATGGTTTGAAAATCTCTAATATCCACAATTTTAAATGCTGGGGTTTTTAAAAAAATTATTGATTGATTTTTAGAGAGGAGAGAGAGAGAAAGAGAGAAAGAAAAGAGAGAAACATCAATTTGTTCCACTTATTTATGCGTTCATTGGTTGATTCTTGTATGTGTCCTGACAGATCAAACCCGCAACCTTGGAATATCTAGATGATGCTCTAACCAACTGAGCTACCCGACCAGGGCCTTAAATGCTGTGTTTTTTTAAAGCTGGATAAAAATAGAGATGTTTTAAATTTATTATGTGGCCCAGAAGTACTACTCCTAGGAATCTATAAAAGAGAAATGAAAATATACATCCACCCAAAGACATGTATGTGAATGTTCATAGCAGCATTATTTGTAATGGTCCCCGACTAGAGACAAGTCAAAAGTACTATCATTTGGTGAATGGATAAACAAAATGTGATAAATACTATGTATGTGCGAGCGTGCGAGCGTGCGAGCACACACACACAATGGAATACTATTTAGCAATTAAAATTACCAATTTAATTAAGTCCACTATATCATGGATGAAATTTAAAAACTATGCTAAATAAAAAAAGTTGGATGTAAAAGACTATATAGGCTATGGTTCCATTTATATGAATTACATAGAAAAGGCAAATTTGTAAAGAAAGAAAGCTGATCAGTGGTTGCCTAGGGCTAGAGTAGGAACAGGGATTAGCTACAAATAGCAACTAGAGATAAATGTTCTAATTATTGTGGTGGTGGTCGCACAATTCTACAACTTTACTAAACTCATCGAATTGTACATTCGATGGGTTAATTTTATGGTATGTAGTAAATAACGTTATTTTAAAAAACAGAAATTTTCCACATTGTTGAATCATTGGAAAACAAAAAACACAGAACTACAGAAATTTAAAATTGGATTTTGAATCACTCCCTCTGAAAAAATTTAGGTTTAGTTCTGAATTGTTTAGTAGATGTCAACACAAGTTTGTATTAAAAGACTAAAAAAATTTTTTTAAGTAACACATCCTTATAGTATTCTAGCTCTCTAACATTTCTTTATGCCTTCTTTTTTTGCTTGTTTATGGTTTAATCAATAACTTACTTTAAATACTGAAAGGTAGTATTTAGCCCTGGCTGGTTTGGATTAGTGGATAGAGTGTCAGCCTGCGGACTAAAGGGTCCAGGGTTTGATTCCGGTCAAGGGCACATGCCCGGGTTGTGGGCTCGATTTCCAGAAGCGGGTGTGCAGGAGGCAGCCGATCAATGATTCTTTCTCATCATTGATGTTTCTAACTCTCTCCCTCTCCCTTCCTCTCTGAAATCAATAAGAAAATATATATAAAAAAGGAAGGTAGTATTTATATGATAAGACTTTTATTTAGTACATTAATCTCTATATTAGCTTGCTTCTTCAGTTATTGTTTTAAATCAACTGGATCTTTTTATTTACTATATATTTCTAAAAATAAATAAATTGGGTTTTTATGAATCAAAACTTTTTAAAGGTTCTCATACTAGTAACTCTAAAACTTGCTATCAATCTGGATATTTACATGTTAAATCTCCTTAAAGTAAGAGTTATTAAAGTCTTATAATTTTTTTCTTTGAAGTCCTAATTCTTCTCCAATGCTGTTTCTTTTGATAAACTTTTAGTCAACTAACTGTTAGAAATCATTTTTATGGTATGTATCCCAAACACATACTTGTTTTTGGATTGCACATTGGTTGGTTGGTTGCTGTTTTTTTAATCCTCACCTGAGGATATGCTTAGAGAGAGAGAGACAGAGAGACAGAGAGAAAGAAAGAAACATCGATGTGAGAGAGAAATATTAATCTGTTGCCTTCCCTACACATCTCGACCAGGATTGAACCCACAGCCTAGGTATGTGCCCCAACCCTGAATTGAACCCGCAAACTTCTGGTGCACAGGACAATGCTCCAACCTACTGAGCCACCCAACCAGGGTGCTTAGTTGTTTTTTAAATAATAGCAGTCTTTCTAAAGCACAGGCAGATGTTGTTGACTCTAGAGTGCATTCCTTGGTAATACAAAGTGATATGGTATCTGGGAAACATTTTGGACAGCAGAAGGAATCCAGTTGAATTTTAAAATTTTCCACAAGCAGTTGAAATGTACGTAATAAAAGAATTGACTGTATAGTTGATGACATGCCCATTATAATTCAAGTGCTCAGCAGTGCCAGTGATATTTGCATAATAATTCATGTTATATTAGAGCAGTATGAATTTTGGTTAGATTTCTCTCAGTCATTATAGTAGCCTTGTCATATATCTGAGCGATGTAGTTGACTAGTGTCAAAGAAAATTTCAAAGCCCTGTTGGAGGCTTTTTGTCACCTTTGATACATGTCATTTTATACAGTATGTAAATCTCAGGAATCTGTAATCCTGATAGAGTTACTATTTTTGGCAGAGGAGGAAAGGGATTTTAGGGAAAAGCCAAACCCATGATATAATAACTTTTTAAAATTTAAATTCTTTATTGTTTAAAGTATTACATATGTTTCCTTCTCCCCCACCCCCCACCCATTGACCTCTTCCCGGCGTTTCCACCCCCACCCCCCAGCACATGCCCTCACCCCCCTACTGTCTGTGTCCATGGGTTATGTTTATATGCATGCATACAAGTCCTTTGGTTGATCTCTTACCCACTCCTCCTGCCTTCCCTCTGAGGTTGGACAGTCTGTTCAGTGCTTCTATGTCTCTGGATCTATTTTTGTTCATCAGTTTATGTTGTTCATTATACATAAATGAGTGAGATCATGTGATATTTATCTTTCTCTGACTAGCTTATTTCACTTACCATAATGCTCTCTAGGTCCATCCATGCTATTGCAAATGGTAAGAGTTCCTTCTTTTTTTACAGCAGCGTAGTATTCCATTGTGTTGATGTACCACTGTTTTTTAATCCACTCTCCTGCTGATGGGCACTTAGGCTGTTTCCAAATCTTAGCTATTGTAAATTGTGCTGCTATGAACATACGGGTGCATCTATTCTTTCTGATTGATGTTTCTGACTTCTTGGGATATATTCCTAGAAGTGGGATTACTAAGTCAAGTGGGCATGATATAATAACTTAAAATGTTCTTTTCATTAATTCAGTATGTGCTCAAACATTTAGATTTTTGTCTTGCTGACAAAATTAAACTATTTTGGCAGCTAATTTACTCAATTTACTTTATTAGCTCTGTTAAATTATTATACTGTGTTATATTTATGGGATGAAAGATGAAATGATTGAAATAATTTAATGGTTTAGTCACATTGATCATGACCCTGAGTTGTATACATATTCTATCATAAAAAAAATCTGTTACTAGGTTTTTGTGTGCGTGTATTTTTTTAAACATTTGGAGCTATAACAATACCACTAAAATTTAACTAAAATAAGTTTGGATGAGCTGCATGTTAAAAGTTCTTGTCCTGTTTATACTTGTCATCCTGTTCCTACAAGGAATGTCTCTAACTGCTATTTGGATGTATCATTCAATACATATTTTGACAATTTTTATATTATTATATTGCTCTTGGTCTCTCCAGATTTTTATTCATGTATGAAGGTAAAAATTTAAACACCAGCTAAGACTGTTGGATGAAGTAGAGTTCATGTATACCTTTTAATGGAATAACTGAAATAGAACAAGACATGCAAAACTAAGTCTCTTTGAAAGTATGCTTAATGATTCCAGTAGAATTTATTATTATTAAATATCTCATCTATGTACATGTGTGATTTTGCTTCTGCCTCTTCTCTATCCTGACATTCAAGATATACCTTTTAAAGTTTCTATTTAGGAGACTAAGAATAGATCATTCCCTTTATTCAATAAACATGAGCACCTGTCATTTTTCAGCCCAGTATGCATTGAATAATGCAGAAATGAATAAAATATTTTCTGCCCTCAAATTACTACTATTTGAACATATTGGGATCTCTTAGTTAAATCTCTGGAATTTATCAGTTTTATAATTTTCAGATTCTGCTCCTGCTTGTTTTTTTGGTCAAGAATTCTCATAAGGCTCATTCAGAAAGTTTATTGATATTGTAATGATGTAAATCCTTGTCAGTATTGCTCCCTTAAAAGATCACTGTAATCCCACCGCTGCCACCAAAAAAAGAAAAAAGAAAGAAAGAAAGAAAAAAGATTCCTGTACTATAGTTTGTGGGTTTTAGTAGGATCTTTCTTTGGTAGGTGGTGGTCATGATGCTTCAAATATATAATCTTTCGTAAGCTATATATTACTTAGTTGAGCCTAAAGAACAGGGTCAGAGGGTCACTAACTTGGTGGGTGAAACAGGTTGTCCATAATAGACAGAAATAACCAGTCCAAAGGCCTTATATATCAAGAGGATTTACAGCTCTTGATTTCAGTCTTCTTTTTAAATGGTGTTGAAATTAATCTAATCATATGGTATGCCTAGAAGAACAATTTTGTTATCTGGGATAGTGATAACAATATTAGTGTGTAAAAAACATTTTTTGTACCATTAAAGTTTTTCAGCTACAGAAAGTTCTGTTTTAATTTTTAAGCAGTAAAAGATGATCTGAAATAAAACTTGTTAATATGAATATGGTATTTTATATTGTTGGTTGTTGTGCTCATTGATGATAATGCTACTTAAAGATTTAGATTATACATTTTGCATTGATTACTGAAGACCTTTCAATTGACATCTGTTAAGAACTTAACTTTATATACTTTAGGTTGTCAACCAGTAGCTTATGAGATAGGTTCCAGACTTCTATTTTCTTATTTATCTGTGGAACAGTGATTAAGGGATAAATTATCATTAAAGATGGGTATTTGGAGGAAGAATTTGAAGCAAAAATTTTAACTTTAGATCTAGAGTTATGTAGCTGTTCTGTATTTAGTTATAATGGCATTTCTGGCCAATTTAATAAATTACAATCTAAAGTTGTCAAAGTTTATTAGTGATGCAATTTTTGAAAGTTAAACTTTCAGTAGTTGAAAGCTTTATTCTAATCGTGCTTATTTCTTCACTTAGGGTTGAAAGGAGGAGCAGGAGGTCCTGATGGACAAGGAGGTACCTTCCGGTACACCTTTCATGGTGATCCTCATGCCACATTTGCAGCATTTTTCGGAGGTTCCAATCCCTTTGAAATTTTCTTTGGAAGACGGATGGGTGGTGGTAGAGATTCTGAAGATATGGAAGTAGATGGAGATCCTTTTAGTGCCTTTGGATTCAGCATGAATGGATATCCAAGAGACAGGAATTCTGTGGGGCCATCCCGCCTCAAACAAGATCCTCCAATTATTCATGAACTTAGAGTATCACTTGAAGAAATATATAGTGGTTGTACCAAACGGATGAAGATTTCTCGAAAAAGGTTAAACCCTGATGGAAGGAGTTATAGATCTGAGGACAAAATTCTCACCATTGAGATAAAAAAAGGATGGAAAGAAGGCACGAAAATTACTTTTCCAAGGGAAGGAGATGAAACACCAACTAGTATTCCAGCAGACATTGTTTTTATTATTAAAGATAAAGATCACCCAAAATTTAAAAGGGATGGATCAAATATAATTTATACTGCTAAAATTAGTTTACGAGAGGTAAGTTAGTAAAAGCTAGGATTCTGAAACCAAACATTTATGCATTTGATTTTAGGGAATTTAAATAATAGCTAAGATTTATTTAATGCTTACTACACATTATTTTTTAAATTATCCTAAGAATCCTCTGAGGTAGTACTGCTATTATACCTCTTTTATGAATAAAATTGTACATTCTAAGTTTAGTTACCTATATTAAAAAATGCTAATTTTAAGTGCTACCTAGATTATGTACTATGAGGCCTAACGATAAATTAACTCTACTCTGTTTTTATAAGTGTGGTTTATGAGATCTGAATTGTAATCTCCTCACCTTAGTCCATGTGTAAGATTTTTAAAATAATTGTTAGTTTGGAGTAATTATATAACAAAAAAATGTGTTAAAGACAAAATAATTTATAAGGATACTGATTTGGTACATGAGTTTTAATTTTGTTCTATTTTTAGGCATTATTTCTCAAGTTAGATTATAATCTAACAAATACGGCTATGTCAGTCCCTGCTTAAAATTCTTAAATGACTCCACATAGCATCTATTATAAAGTTCAAACTTTTTAGCTTAACATAAAAGATCATTTTTAATCTGATTTCCACCCATAACTGTATATGCATTTCCCTAAGTTTGCACTATTATTATCTTATGTATATCTGTGTCATTGTCTGAGCTCTACTTTGTAGAACACTATTGTGCCCCACTCTGCCTCAATACCAACTATTAGTCCAATGCTTACTTTAAGCATTTGGTATTCCCAGAAGCTAAGAGGGTATGTTGGGTGCCTTTTCTCTCACAAAAGACTTCTGCACATGTCACTGTGCCAACATTGTATTGTATTTGAATTACTAGTTTGCTTCTGTGGTCCTTATGCATTCCTTGAAGTGGGGTCGGTATTCATGGTCCCTATATATGCTCAGCATCTATCAGGAATGTGTGGCATATAGTAGGTACTCAGTAAACATTTACTGACTAAAACAATAAATGTATTTTTTATTCTAACGTTTTCCCTCCAGAGAAGTAGGTAGTTGCTCCTATCATGTTCTTTCCAGCCCTGAATTTCTCCCTCTTTCTTCTCCCATTCCATCCCTGCATCTTGAATGTTGCAATAGCGGACTCAAACTGTCCATTTCAGTCCAGGGCAGTGTGAAAGACATGCTTTACTTCTTTTTTCCTTTTCCTTTCCTTCCCCTTCCCCTTCTCCTTTTCTTTTCTTTTCTTTCTTTCTTTTTTTCTTTCTTCTTCTTCTTCTTTTTTTTTTTTTTAGCATGCCTGCTTGTACATGTCCTAAAGGGATTTTCTAATGGGGGAAATAATTTTATAACTATTGATATTCTTTTGGAGATTAAAATTTTGCCATACTGGTATCATCCTTTACAATTGGTAATGTACTTTTAAGTTGTTTAATTTTATTTTGTGCACTTTTTAGGCATTGTGTGGCTGCTCAATTAATGTTCCAACAATGGATGGAAGAACCATACCTATGTCAGTAAATGATATTGTGAAACCTGGAATGAGGAGAAGAATTATTGGATATGGGCTGCCATTTCCAAAAAATCCTGAGCAACGTGGTGACCTTCTAATAGAATTTGAGGTGTCCTTCCCAGATTCTATATCCTCATCATCCAAAGAAGTACTTAGAAAACATCTCCCTGCCTCATAGAATGAAACACTTTGCTACTCATATTTTGATAAGGCACTGAAAATATAAAAGGACTGGCTGTTTATTGATGTAGATGTGAATTCTGTATAAAGATGTATAAATTATTTTGAGGGTTCATTAAATTGCATGAATAGAGACGGGTCAAATAAATAGGCAAAAGGGATTTTTACAGTTAGAGATGAAGAGAAATCATTCACTCTATTTTATTTCTCCCAAGTCAGAAATTTTTAGTATTTTGCTTACATGTAAAGTTTGTTTTTGTGGAGTTAGTAGATATATTTCTAATAAAGTGCTAGACTATCCAAGTACTTTATTTCTTATATCTTCACATTATCAATGTGGTAGGCTCTCATTTATAATGGAAATTTAAATTCTTAACTAAACTATACATGTGATATGTATTTCTAGAAAATAAAAACCCAAGTCATTTGGAAATGTGGTTAACTAGATTTAAATCACTATCTGAAATGCTGCTATAGGGCTGGTACCCATAAAAGAATATCCAAATGCATATGTTTCATCATTTTGATTTTTAAAATATGCTATAGTGTTTGTTAATAACATAGTTGTAATGTTCTTAAGATGGACATTTTCTCCATAAAAAGGAAATTCATGGCAATTTATCTCCTGTGGAAATCCCAATTGTCTGAATTACTGATATTTTAGAAATAGGCTGTTTTTAAAATACCATATGTAATTTTATGCAAGTTGATTATATATCTTGGACTTAATAAATTATAGGCACATTTTATGGTCCACTAGTTTAAACTAGTTTGTTTAATAATAAATATGTTTTTAGAGGAAATGTTGTTACTTGGAATTAATTTTCCAATTACACAGTCTTCTATAACTTACTCATAATATGCTACATGTACCTTACGCAATTTCCCTAAAAAAGAATAAACTACCACTATGGTGTTAAGCCAAAATATGGGGAAAATAAACACTAACTGCTGCTTATGAATGATGTTACAACTACTTGTTATGCATTAAATATTTTACTTTTTCATATGCATAGATTGCATTTCTTAGGTGTTTTAATTTTTTAAAATATATTTACATCTAAAAATTGTTTTGTTTTCTGTTTTGTAACTCTAGTGAGAATGATGTTTTGAAACAGCGTTTGGCTCAAAAGTAATTTTCAGGATGATACACACACACAGGGTACACTGGATCCTATTACTCTTTAGCAGAATATGAAATCTTCTTTTAGAAATTCAAGAAGTAGGTTGCAATCGCCATTTATTTTATGGCTTTATTGAGATACTAGAGGCCTGATGCACGAAATTTGTGCAAGAGTAGGCCTTTGCAGCTCTGGATGCCTCGGCCACCCTCCCAGCCCTGGCTTCGTCTGGAAGGTCGTCCGGATGGTTGTTCCGCTGTTTGGCCATCTGGTCAATTTGCATATTATGCTTTTATTGTTATAGATAAGTCACATGACATAACATTTACCCTTTTATTTTTTAAATTTATTTTTTTACGTTCATTATTCTAAAATCTATGGTTTTAGGATATTCACAGAGTTATGCAACCAACCATTCTTTAATTCCAAAATATTTAAATCACCCCCAAAAGAAATCCTATATCCATTAGCTCTCACCTTCCATTCCTCCAGCTCCTGACAAACACTGATCTACTTCTGTCTCTATGGATTTGTCTATTCTGAACATTTCATATAAATGGGAACAAATGATACATTACTTTTTTTGCTTGGCTTCTGTCACTTAGCCATAATGTTTTCAAGATACATCCATGTTACGCTACGTATCAAGATTTCGTTTCCTTTATTATAACAATAATATTCCATTGTATGGATATACCAAAATTTGTTTAACCATTCATTAGTTTATAGGTGTTTAGGTTATTTCCACTTTTTGGCTATTATTAATAATGCTGCTATGAGTATATTTGTACACGTTTTTGTGTGTATAATTTTTCAGTTTTGTTAGATATATATCTAAAATAGAATTGCTGGGGATAACCATATATTTTAGTTGTAAGGAAAATGCCAGAGAATTCAGCTAATCATACTTATTATTCCATCTTATTTATAGACTAGAGGCCTGGTGCACGAAATTTGTGCAGGGGGTGGGGAGGTGTTCCTCAGCCCGGCCTGCACCCTCTCCAATTTGGGACCCTTTGGAGGATGTCCAGCTGCCAGTTTAGGCTCGATCCCTAAAAACCGGCAGTCGGACATCCCTCTCACAATCCAGGACTGCTGGCTCCTAACCACTTGCCTGCCTGCCTGCCTGATTGCCCCTAACCACTTCTGCCTGCCAGCCTGATTGCCCTCTAACAGCTCCCCTGCTGGCCTGATTGCCCCCAACTGCCCTCCCTGCCGGCCTGGTCACCCCTAATTGCCCTCCCCTGCCAGCCTGGTTGCCCCTAACTGTCCTCCCCTGCAGGTCTGGTCCCACCCAACTGCTCTCCCCTGCTGGCCTGATCTCCCCCCGCCCCCCAGCTGCTCTCCCTTGCTGGCCTGTTCACCCCCAACTGTCCTCCCCTGCCGGCCATCTTGTGGTGGCCATCTTGTGATGACATTGCACGTGATGCCACCTAGGCTTTTATTATATAGGATGTCCTTAGGGAAGGATAAATATCAAGAAAATTTTCTCACAGGTTTAAAGAGCTGAGTGGTGGATGTGGTTTCTATTTTACTCATTTATTTTTATTTTTTTAAAGTATATTCTTATTGATTTCAGAGAGGAAGGAAGAGGGAGAGAGAAATAGAAACATCAATGATGAGAGAGAATCACTGATCAGCTGCCTCCTGCATGCCCCCTACTGGGGATCAAGCCCTACACCTGGGCATGTGTCCTGACCTGGAATCCAACAGTGACCTCCCAGTTCATAGGTTGACATTCAACCACTGAGCCACGCCCACCAGACTAGTTTCTATTTTAAACCCACTGTCTTTTATTGAAATTTTCTTGATTAAGTATTTTCTCCTAAATTAGATAAAAGATTTATAGATTATATAGGTGAATAATCTTTGGATTAAAAAGTATTTTTAAAGTATAGAATCATTTTAGTAGTAAAAAATTAATTTGCATTGGCATATACTAGTAAAAACCGTATACCAATATCTTTCTTATCTTAAAGGATATTGATAATGCCTTAGCATGAAATGCCCAATTTTTGTTAAATTTATTTCAAAGAGGTTTAAAGTTTTCTTATTTAAATTATGAAAGTATTTTTTAT
The DNA here is from genome assembly GCF_000147115.1 of Myotis lucifugus. Lineage (NCBI taxonomy): Eukaryota > Metazoa > Chordata > Mammalia > Chiroptera > Vespertilionidae > Myotis > Myotis lucifugus. The sequence continues at coordinate 4,353,492 of NW_005871073.1, forward strand.
TTTTAAATGTTTTCTTTAAATTCAACCAGGTTCTTGGATACCTGGAATAGTTTTGAAGAACTGTAGATCCTAGTAAGCTGATTGATAAAGATGTTTATCTGTCTTTCCTACAAGAAAACCACAAGTTGCTTGTATTTTTTAATTAGGATGTTTTTAGGCAAGGTGTGCCCTATTCCTTTGTAATGGACCTACCACTGTATTGTGCTACATAAAGCCGCTTCACATACTTAGTACATTTGCCTCACCGCCTTGAAAAGCGTCTGAGTTTGTGACCCCTACTTTACTTTTTATCTCATCACATCTGCCTACTATTAGCTTTTCTTGAGGAAAAGGAGTTGAAAATGCTTTTGCTTGCTTATTTTTAAGAAACTATCATTTGATTAGTTATGATGGATAAAATAAAATTAATATGTGATTGGACTTGGTAAATGGCAAAGTAATGATACCCTATTGTTATATATCAAGGATGATTTTTAAAAAATTATTGACTGGCAGTTAATAAAATTATATAGGTTTTGCCCTGGCTGGTGTGGCTAGTTAGTTGAGTGTTGTCCCATGCACCAAGAGGTTGTGGTTCGATTCCAGGTCAGGGCACACGCCAATCAGTTTTTCTCTCGATGTTTCTCTCTCCTCCCTTCCTCTCTCTCTCAAATCAGTAAAAACATATTTTAAAAAATTATATAGGTTTCAAGTATACAACTCTATAATACATCATCTGTATATTGCATTGTGTTCCCACTACCCAAAGTCAAATCTTTCATCACCATATATTTGACCCCCTTTACCCCCAACCCCCTTCCCTCTGGTAACCATCATACTGTTGTCTATGTCTGGGTTTTTATTTATTTTTCTTGTTAACCTCAGAGTTAAGGTTAAACATTATCTGTAATCTAACCCACACAATGCTTATCCAATAATCTGTAATGCAGTGTACTGGATATATGTATATTCCACCCTCCCTCTTTATGGAGAATTATAGAAAGAAAAGAAGTACTATTGTGACATTAAGTTATAATAGGAAGTCTATATTAGAGAAGAGCTTGAGAAATATTGCACAATATTTTTAATCTCAAGTACATATTTGGCATCTCTAGGATTGGGAATGGAAGGGTTCAAGAGATGGGATTAATTGCAAATCATAAGATCTGAAAAGTATGAGACATTTGAAATGAGATTAGACTAATTTTTTTCTTCATTGCCTCACTATGCCTATTATGTGTCTAACAAAGCAAAAATAAATTTGCAAGTATCTTATTGAAGCTGTGAATGGGAGTTCCTTGAAAAGTTTCTAGTGAGCAAGGGATGGTACATCATATAATATTTATTACTTATTAAATACTATATGGACTATCATTCTCTTTATTTAATATGACCTTCATTTTAATGAACCTAAAAACTGACTTTTTAGTGTTCTGCCTAAAACTATTTTTTCCCATAACAACTTAAATTCCTCAGCTAATCATCTTCCTACCAGAATGCTTTCAGAAACTTAACCCTCTCAGCTTAGAAAATTAGGCTTTTATAAATCAACAGTGCCCGATGCATGCATTCGTGCACATTGAAAGGAAATTAATTAGAAGAAATATTTTGATATCACTATTCGCCCTTTCTCTATAATAGAAGTGTCAACCAAATTTACGACTGACAATGACAGATCGAAACACACGTGTGATTGGCGCCAGCCAGAGCTTTATATGTATCGCACATGTGCAAGTCAACTCAGCCTTTTATATATCTATATTATCTATCTATCTGTATATAAAGGCTAATATGCTAACTGTCCCTCTGCCCATCTGACCGGTTGCTATGATGTGCACTGACCACCAGGGGGCAGATGCTCAATGCAGGAGCTGCCGTGACATGCACTGGCCATTTATAGAGAAATGGCACCGTGGACCTGGCGCCCACAAAGCAACTCTCGGCTTCTCCCAGGTGGGACACAGGCCCCGCCACCACCCCAGAGCGACAGCCCACCAAATTGCAGACTATGCTGCCGAGACCCCTTGGTGCAAAATGCGGCCCATAGCCCAGCCCAGCCCAGAAATGGTGGCTGTAGGCACTGGGTAATGATGTCACATAGCAATGCTCGGCTTCCTCTCTCTAGCGACTAGCCTCTTTGGGGTTTCTTCAGCCCAGGAACAGAACTTGCTTTATAGCCAGGTGGAAACATTTTACACTTTAACCAAATGTCTGTGAAGTATTTCCCCATGCCTCATCTCATTTGATTCTCACAGAAGTCCTGGATTAGGTAGATAAGGAGACTTGGTGGAATCCTATTTTCTTTTCATTAGCCGGAAAATGGAGCAAGTTTATTCCATATATATAAAAGGCTAAGTTGACTTGCACATGCATGATACATATAAAGCTCTCGCTGGCGCCAATCACACGCATGTGTTTCCATCTGTCATTATTGACCGTGAATTTGGTTGACACTTCTAATATAGAGAAAGAGGATTAATATATATTTATTTTTTTTAATGAGTAATATTTTTGCTCACTTTTGAAATATAAGATAAATAATTAAAGTATATAATAATATATTACTGAAAGGTGGCCTATTTAAAATAGGACCCACTTAAGAAGGAAGGCAAAATAATGGTGGAAAGAATACTACCAGGCATCAGGTTTTATCAATAACAACATCTGTAACCTTGGGCAAATTGTTTAACCTCCCTGCCATATCTTTTCCTCACTGATAAAATAAAAAGTTTAATAAGATGATTTGTATGTCCTAAGCAGCTTTATAATGTTGTATTCCTAACAAGAAATATTAAAGAATGAGGAATTTTAAATTTTTCTTACTTAATTTTTTATTTTAAATCAGGTCAAAATTTTAAAATTAGTATACAATGCTATCTATAGAAAAAAGAGGGGAAAACAAATATAAATGCTAGTGATAATCTTGACATGGTGGGACCAAGGGTGACTGTTGTTTTCATTTTATACCTACTTCCCATTATTTAAAAATTTTTCTCCAAAGAGCATATGCTGCATTGATAGCCATAAAGTTGTTTTATAATGACCCCTATTTAAATCACATTGCATTGAGCAAAAGAGGAGACCAATGTCTTCATGTGTTAATTTGCTTGTCCAAAGTCACACAGCCAGGCAAATTAAAACCACAATGACGTACAGCCAGTGTGGCTCAGTAGTTGAGTGTCGACTTACGAACCAGGAGGTCATGGCTTGATTTTGGGTCAGGGCACATGCCTGGGTTGTGGACTCGATCCCCAGTGTAGGTTGTGCAGGAGGCAGCCAACCAATAATTCTCTCTCATCATTGATGTTTCTATCTCTCTCTTTCCTTCTCCCTTCCTCTCTGTAATAAATAAATAAAAATATATTTTTAAAAAACACAACACAATGAGGTATCACGTTACACCTGTAAGAATGGCTACCATCAACAAATCAACAAATGACAAGTACTGGCAAGGATGTGGAGAAAAGGGAACCCTAGTACACTGCTGGTGGGAATGCAGACTGGTGCAGCCACTATGGAAAACAGTATGGTGTTTCCTTAAACAATTAAAAATGGAATATATCCTAAGAAACCCGAAACACCAATCAGAAAGAATATATGCACCCCTATGTTCATTTTAGTGGTATTTACAATAGCTAAGATCTGGAAACAGCCCAAGTGCCCACCAGTAGATGAGTGGATAAAAAAAAGTAGTGGTACACTTACACCATAGAATACTATGCAGTTCTAAAAAAGAAGGATCTCTTACCTTTGAGACAGCATGGAAGGATCTGGAGAGTATTTTGCAAAGCAAAATAAGCTAGTCATAGAAAGACAAGTATCACATGATCTCACTCATATGGAGAATCTAAATAAAGTGATGAACAAAATAGATCATGAGACATAGAAGCATGGAACAGACCGACAATCTCAGAAGGTGGGTGTGGGAAGAGATTAACCAAAGAACTTATATGTATACTAGAGGCCCGGTGCACAAAATTTGTGCACGTGGGGGGGGGCATTCCTCAGCCCGGCCCCTGCACCCTCTCCAATCCGGGACCCCTAGGGGGTCCCTGTGGGATGAGGCCTAAACCAGCAGTCGGACATCTCTTTCACAATCCGGGACCACTGGCTCCTAACTGCTTGCCTGCCTGCCAGCCTGATCACCACCTAACTGCTCCCCTGCCAGCCTGGTGGCCCCCAACTGCCCTCCCCTGCCAGCCTGATGGCCCCCAACTGCCCTCCCCTGCCAGCCTGATGGTCCCCACTGCCCTGCCCTGCCAGCCTGCTGGCCCCCAAATGCCCTCCCCTGTCAGCTTGATGGTCCCCAACTGCCATCCCCTGCTGGCCTGATCGCCCCTAACTGCCTCTGCCTTGGCCCCCACCACTGTGGCTTTGTCCGGAAGGAAGTCAGACGTCCAGAAGATGTCCAGTCACCTGGTCTAATTAGCATGTGGCCCTTTTATTAGTATAGATATGCATAACCCATGGACACAGACAATAGTATGATGAAGGCCTGGGGGAGGCAGGTGCATGGAGGAGGGGGCCAATGGGGGGGAAAAGGGGGACATCTGTAATATTTCAACAATAAAGATAAACTTAAAAACAAAACCAAGTCACACAGCCAGTATTCATTCATTCCACAGCTGGCTGGTACCTACTCTGATGCCAGGTGCTGTTCTGGCAGTAAACACAGATAGCTGGCATATATTTCTTCTCAGCTTCCCTTGCAGTTAGGTGTGGACACATGAGTAAATCTCACCCAGGGAATGTGAGTAGTGCTCTGCCTTCTTAGAATTCAGCTTCTTTTTCTTACCAAGATAAGAATTAGAACACTGCTAGGACTCAGGTGCACCCTGTGTGCCCTTCCCAATATTAACCTCTTCCCTCCCTCCCTTACAGGTAGCCACTGACCTGATTTTGCACTAATAGTTTTCTGGCTTTTTACATAATTTCCTCTGCACTCTTGAATAAGATATTGAGTTGCCTGTTTTTGAGTATTACATGATTACATTTATACTTTTTGTGTGTGTTTTATTATCACATAACATGACTATGAGATTTATCCATATTGTTGCCTGGAACTGGAGTTTATTTTCATTACAGAATAATATTCCACTTTATAAACACACAGTGTTCATTTTACCAACGATGGATGTGTGGGTTGTCTTCAGATCTTCTCTACCATGAACAATGCTGTCAAGAAGATTCTTGTCCATTTTCCCTGGCACACATGTGCACAAATTTCTTTAGGGTAAATACCCAGAAGAGTATGCTTGTGTCTTAGGATGTGTTCAAGTTTACATGACAACTTGTTTTTCAAGGTAGTTATAATAGTAATCATGGGCCAGAAGTTTATTTGTACTGCTAACAACTTTGAAAGGTTCCACAGTTCCTTAAAAAAAAAAGTACTAATAGTGGAAGAGCAGAAAAGAATAATGCATTCCCTTTATAATTATAACAAATCTTAGTAAATGATTCATGGAACTTAAATTTGGTAGTGTTACTGTTTCATAATGCTTTGAAATTCAAACTAATAAGAATAAACTGTCTTTGGAAAATTGGTACAGGGAACAAAATTAGAAAATTAATTTGCCCACCTCTTTCGACTATTCTTCTCTTAACCTAACCATATTTTCCTTAAAAGGTGTTACTAGAGATAATAAAAATTATAGAAATTTAGAAACTTTAAAATATTTCTATATTAAAAAGCTTGTTTAAGCCCTGGCCAGTTTTCTCAGTGGTTAGAGTGTTGGCCTGTGGACCAAAGGGTCTCAGGTTCCATTCCTGGTCAAGGGCATGTACCTGGGTTGCAGGTTTGATCCCAGCCCAAGTTGGGAAGAGTATGGGAGGCAACCAATCAATGTGTCTCTCTCACATCGATGTTACTCTTTCTCTCTCTATCTCTCCCTCCTCCTTTCCTTCCACTCTCTCTAAAAATCAATGAAAAAAATATCCTCAGGTGAGGATTAAAAAACAACAACAACTTGTTTGAGTTCATTTTCAACTCTCAATGCACTCTATAACATAATGTAAAAGTTAATTAACTATAAAAAGTTCACAAATAAGCAAAACTACTCTAATTTGTTAGAAATAAAAATTCTTAAATATTAGGCTATTTTCTAGAAATATGTAATGTATAACAATGTTTTGTTTTATATTGTTTCATGCTTTTTTTTACTCTTTGCCAGTAAGAATATATTTTATACTATCATCTAATTGGTTACATTTGTGTATAAATGTTTATATATAACTAGAGTCCTGGTGCATGAATTTGTGCACCGGTGGGGTTCCTTGGCCTGGCCAGTGATCAGGGCCGATCAGAGCATCTCACTCAGTCCTGATCAGGCCAATCAGAGCTGGCCAGCCAGAGGGAGGGACTGCGGGAGGTTGGCTGGCCGCAGGAGTTTGGCTGTGGGAGCGCACTGACCACCAGGGGGCAGTTCCTGTGTTGAGCATCTGCCTCCTGGTGGTCAGTGTGCATCATAGCTACTGGCTGGTTATCTGGTCATAACGGTCGCTTAGGCTTTTATATATATAGATAGCTTGAACCATATGAAATTGTATACAATTCTTTAAATCTATAAAAATAGCAATTTAAATTATCTGAATTTTTGACCTATAAAAATAATCTCATATACATATATATGTATATATACAAATATATATATGCAAATATGTGTATGAAACTAAAGTTTCATAAAACATCACCTACACTTCTTAGATGGAATGGCTCAGATATTTTCTATTTTACTCTAGCTCATTACATTTTTTTTCTGATTGTAACCCACTACATTTCTTTCAGAATTACATTTGTGAAATGGCTGTACAGTTTGAAAAACACTCCTAGGTATTCTCATGAGGATATAAATGTAGTGATTGCCAAAATTTAAAACTTAACTCTCAATATACTTCAATTCACTTTACAACTATTGTTTGGAAGCGCTTAACTCATTATTTGATTGTTGAAACTGCAATAGATACAGCTCTTTTCTGGTCATGAGGCAAATTCTAACAAAGACCATTACTATTTCAATCAATTTATAGATGGAGATTATTCCTCTCCCTCCCTCAAAACTTAAGATAATTGTAGATTAGAATGTGCATTTGTATTAAATTTTCCATATTAAAGGCCTGTATAAACTGTGATAATAACATTCAGATTTCTTTCAAATTCTCTTTATACATTATTTTAGCATATTAGTTGGTAATATTTTTAAAAATTTAATTTACAAACTAAAGACTATGAAAATCTTATATAAAGAGATGGTTGTTTTAGTAAGAAACATGGAAGTGTTTTAATTTCTCATTAGAAATATTTGCAATATTAGTTTGGAATGGATTTGAGTGAGCTTAAATAATTCTGAAGTGTTTGCTTTATCCTAATTGCAGGGAAGAGAACTTTTAAATGAAACACTTTTACTTTCAAATTTTTTAATTTTATTTGCCAGCATCACAACCATTCCTCTTAGGATTATATATGAGAAAACAAAATGCCATTAAAAGTGTCTGTGTGAATTTTATTTTGATATTATTTAATTTGATGCTCATCATTAGTGACCACAAAAAGAATGTAGGGAAAAATATGTTTACCAGATTGATATATGCAATGATTTTCATTTGCAACCATTAAGTGTAATCTTAATGTTTTAGGGCACTGTACATACACTATTTATGTGTAGTCTGTTGGAATTCATAGACCTTCATGTAAGTGTCCTGTTTTTTACTGCTATTTCAGTCCAAGTCTGCTTCTGGGATATAAGTAAATGGGCCACATACATATATCTCTAAGGCATCAGCCAGGACATTGTCTAATAACTATTCTTATAAAAATTAGAAATTATTAGAAAATTAATTTGCATTCAGGGTTGTGTGTGTATGTGTATAATTGCCAAAGGCACAAAAATATAGAAAGGTTCAGAAAAAATGAAAGGTTCTTCTTTTTTCTAGAAAAAAACACATCAGAGTATTAGTTGGCTAAAGATATTAGCCTTATTAGGTAAATCATTGTATATGGTGTATTAGGATTCTTCAGAGAAATAGAACCAATAGGATATTAAGAGAAATAGGATAGATATTCAAAGAGATTAATAAGTAGTTATGGAGAAGTTCCACAATCTGCTGTAAGCAAGCTAGAGAACCAGGAAAGCTGGTGGTATAATTCAGTCCAAGTTGGAAGGCCTGAGAAACCAGGGGACCCCAGGAATAAATTCCAGAATTTGAAGGCGCCAGCACCAGATGCCACGATGTACCATGGCAGGGAAAAATGGACATCCCAGCTCAAGGAGAGAAAGAGATTTGCCCTTCCTTCCCCTTCTTGTTCCATTGTAGCCCTCAATGGATTGGATGATGCCTACTTACACTGGTGAGGGCAATCTCTTTTTCAGTGTTTCTTTTCCAGAAACTTCCTCACAGACACACACAGGATAATGTTTTGCCAGCTGTTCTTTAGCCTATCCAAGTTGACACAGATTAACCATCACACATAGTAAACACTTAAATCATGTATTTATTATAAAGAAGTATGTTTCTTATTTCCCACTCAGAACACAAAAGGAAATTGTCGTTTTCATTTACTAAATGGATTACCTCACTTAAATAAGCACGGATAAGCATGTCTAGCTCAACAGTAAATATTAAATTTTCTGAGTCATAGCATCTTTCCATTGAAAGTGAATTTAGAATCCTAATACCAGGCCTCAGTGCGAGGGTCTATCCATTCAATATTAATTAAACATTTAAGAGCAAACTATATGCCAGCCATTAGATTCATGAGAATTGAGGGTTTCGAGTTCCTGGCCAGAATGGTAGGAAAGCAGCAGAAGCTGCAACCTCCCTCTCTGATAACCAACCCTAGAGAAACTGTAGGGTTAGATGGAAACAGGAGGAACCCGATAGAGATTTGGGCGGCCTTGAACTAGTCTGCCAGGGGTGATGCATGGCAGGTTGGTGAGGAGTGAGAGGATTAGTTGGAGGAAAGCTTAAGTCTACTCTCGCTTTTCTCCTGTGTCATCTTGTAACTGACACTGCAGGGAGCTTCACTTCTGAAATTGAAAGCAGTAGCCCAGGTTGCAGAGGCGGATAACGGCAGAGCGTCCCCAGGCCTTGGTGTTAGGAAGTGTTGATGAGAATAAATCAGACTGACTGATAGTCCCAGCTATTTATTCCTCCTCTTCTTTGACGTTAAGCCCTGCGACTGGTGAATTATTTCTCTCAATGTGCTGCTCACCCAGGATTTAAAGGTAAAACTCCTACAACGTTGTTGCCTAATGGATAACAGCAAACAAGAATGATCAATAGTGTTTACTAGGCAGGGCCTGGGGTTCTGTGCCCTTGGGCTCCTCCCAAGACCTTAAAGATTCTCTTGTCAATTTACATTATCAGCTAAAGTGGCTCGGGGTATGTGGCCAAAGTAAATAGATATCAGATCATTTCTCTTTCCATGCAAAGTGGACAATCAAGTGAACTGCCCAAAGTTCTGCCTACTGGGGGGATTTTCCTTCACCATATCCTTCAGGGCAGTGGTGGGATGAAGGCAGTAGCTCTCCATTTCTGGCTGGTGCCTGTATAGTGTGTAGATCCCGGCCTGTGCTTTTTCCTCCTTTACTTGGCACCAGTCTTGCCATATAATTTCTATTTAATGGGACGCATTATTAATTCCATTAATAATGGAGCCATTGTTTCAACTTGATGATTTGGTCGACCAAGTAACATTCAATTCACGAGGAGCAGCTTAGGTTGTATAATCACATGGTGTCCCACCATCAGCTGGTGAGCCTCTACCAGCAAGTCAGGAGCTTTTCAAAGGGAAAATGGCTGTTGGCCACAGAGGACATGCCCTTACTCCAAATTCCTAAGGCTTTGCACTCTGATTTTTCTATTGGGACTTATCAGATACTCCATATATCTAACTGTTACTTCAGACAACCCTGAGCTGAATTTTGAAAAGTAAGCAGGGGCTATCAGGCTGCCACGTTAGGAAAGTGCTTTCTAGGAGTACCACGAGCAAAGGGCAGTAGTATTTAGGGAACAGCCAGCGCTTTAGCAGGGTTAAAATATACGGTTTGATACAGAGGAGGGGATAGGGGGAGAACTGGTGCTAGCTATAGGCCAGTGATGGCGAACCTTTTGAGCTCGGCATGTCAGCATTTTGAAAAACCCAACTTAACTCTGGTGCCGTGTCACATATAGAAATTTTTTGATATTTGCAACCATACTAAAACAAAGACTTATATTTTTGATATTTATTTTATATATTTAAATGCTATTTAACAAAGAAAAATCAACCAAAAAAATGAGTTCGTGTGTCACCTCTGACACGCGTGTCATAGGTTCGCCATCACTGCTATAGGCTATCCTCAGGTGTTTGTATTTATCCTATAAGCCAGTGGTCCCCAAATGTAGGGTGCATCAGAGACACCTGCAGAGCTTCTTTTTTTTGTTTTTTTTTGTTTTTTTGTTTTTTTGTTTACCTGCAGAGCTTCTTAAAACATGGATTGTGGGTTTGGGGTAGGGCCTGAGAATCTGCATCTATAAAAAGTTCCTGGGTGATGTTGATGGTGCTCATCTGGGGACCACACTTTGAGAACTACTGTTGAAAGCAATGGAAGCAGTGAAGCAACACAATCAGATTTAAATTTACTAAGATCACTCATAGATAAAGGTGTAGCAGATGAATAGGAAAGATAACGTACAGGAGAAATGAGCCCAGCTGGAAGACAATCAAAATGATTGTGTTAAGATATTATGAGGGCTTGAGTTAAAGTTAGCAATAGAAATGGAAAGGAAGGGAAAACTTATTTCAACAAAAATTTAGCACTTATTAGATGCCAGCTACTATACCTAAGTATTTTGCCTTGAATTTTTATGGCACTCTGGATCTTTTCAAAACATTTGAGATCCTGGCAGATAAGCAAGTGCTTTCATGACAGAGGATGCAACAAACTTTCTTTGGGGGAATACATCTTAATTCCCAGAAAGAAAATGTCTGCTTGTTAGAATTAGATGTCAGCAAAAGGAAACCATCTTTCATCTTAACCACCATAAGGATGGTTCAATTTAAATTTTCTATTTAAATAGGGAAATACATTTTCACCTTCTAAATGATAAAGATTGATAAGAAAGTTAAAGTAGTCTTAATCTTTCTCACTAGACTTGATCTTCTTAAAAATAGACTCCCCCCCCCCCCCCCCAGCATTTAGGTCAGGTCTTATACAAAGCAATTTCATAATAAATGTTGGGTTGAATTTATGCTAAATAATTTATAATAGCAGATATTTTCTGGTAACTATTTTTTAAAATATATTTTTATTGATATATTTAATATATCAGAGAGAAAGGGAGAGGGAGAGACAGAAACATTAATGAGAGAGAATCATTGATTCAATCACTGATCGACTGCTTCCTGCACAGCCCCCAGAGGGGATCGCCCTTGGGCTGCTTCCTGTACAACGCTTCCACTGGGGATCACCCTTGACCAGAATCGAACCTGTGACCCTTCAGTCTGCACACCAATGCTCTATCCACTGAACCAAACTGGCTTGGGCTATTTTTTAATGTTTTTATTTAAGAAAAATGTCCAAGGAGGCAGATTATGCAAAATAGCCTTTTTATTATATATATATTTTATTGATTTTTTACAGAGAGGAAAGGAGAAGGGGTGTGCCCACAACCAAGGTACATGCCCTTGACCGGAATCAAACCTGGGACCCTTCAGTCCGCAGGCTGACGCTCTATCCACTGAGCCAAACTGGTTAGGGCGCAAAATAGTCTTAAAGCATAATAAATTGAAACAATTTGGAAGAAGTAGACTGACTATTCTGAATTAAATATTAAAATATAGTGTATCATACAGATAGATTGTTTACTTTCAAGTTTAGTTTAAAACTTGAAATACTTATTTGCTAAGTAAATGTACTTCAGGATTTGATTTAATGAGCAGATAAAATGTGGTGATTAGTGTAATCAATTGCTAAAAATTTCTATTATACTGTAAAATGATTGGATTGCAAGTGTTTTTAACATTTCTCATAACTTTACTAGGGGCCCAGTGCACGAATTTGTGCACCTTGAAAGAAACTGTGGGCCACGACGCTGTGGTGGGCACACGGGCGGGGTCTCAGCCCATCCTCTGCAGCCCTGCCCAGCCCCTTCTGCTGTGGCCTCCAGTCCCCTGTCTGTCGGCAGCCCTGCTGCTCCTACGTGCTGACAGTGCAGGTCCCACTCTCACCCGCTGATGGCATGGGGATTGGGGCCAGAACCGTCAGCGAGTGCAAGTGGCGGCTGCTACCCCGATGCCCTCTCAGGAGCAGGGGGAGGTGGAGAAGCCATTAGGGGTGATCAGAGCCAACAGCTGCTGCTCGCACCCACTGATGGTGCCGAGCAATCAGTGCCGGCGCCGGGCATTGGCAGCAAGTGCAAGCGGCAGCTCTGGTGCCAGCAGTAGGTGCGAGTGAGGCCGGCACTGGCAGCAGATGCGAACGCAGGGCAGGACCGTGGTGCATGGTCGGCAAACTCATTAGTCATCAGAGCCAAATATCAACAGTACAACGATTGAAATTTCTTTTGAGAGCCAAATTTTTTAAACTTAAACTATGTAGGTAGGTACATTGTTATTAACTTAATTAGGGTACTCCTAAGGCTTAGGAAGAGCCACACTCAAGGGGCCAAAGAGCTGCAAGTGGCTCACGAGACGCAGTTTGCCAACCACGGCTCTAGGCTTTCTACTCTTGTGTGAATATTTTTTCTTAGAGAATTTATATTTCTTTTTGTCTTTGCTATATCTTGACCTTAAAATCATTATGATTATCTTCAAAGAGTTATTTAGGTTATTGTTTTCACTGAAAATATTTGTTTTAATCTATGTACTATTTGGGTTCTGTATAGAGGAAATTATTTGCTATTACTATTTTCATATACAGTTCTTGAATGATTAAAATATGTGAGTTTTGAATGTGGCTGCTTTCTAAATCACATGCAGCCCTTTCATATTTATGTTATTGTAGAATAACTTATATTAAATTAGCTTACTGTTCACATCTGGTCTTGCTTCTTTACTGTTTCATTTACCATTACCTTGGTGATGCAGAATAATTTGAATTCCTTGCCAGATGGTTTCCTCCAAGTATCCATGGAGAATAATGCATATAAAATACCGAGCATTGAGCCAGACACCCAGTAGGTGCTCAATGAACAACTACTTATTATTACTGATTATTAACTTTATACTTCCAACTATATCACTTCATCTTCATTTCCTCTCCCCATTTTCCAGTTCTTTATTTCCAATTATTCCTTAAAAAGTCTTTGAATTTCAGTGAATTAAGGGTTATTTCTTTGCCCACTTGTCATCTCCAAGTTTTTATTGTTGCCATGCAACTATAAAACAGGCTCTTTAGTTCCTGAGAAAACTGCACATGATTTAACAAATCCTGTGTTTATTTTCTCCCAAGTATTTGCTTACTGGATACATACATAACTGGGGTGGGGGAGGGTAAGGATGTCAGCGGCGGGGGCGGGGGGGGGGATGTGGTGGTGGTGGTAGTGTTTGTTTCTTCAGAACTAACGTTACATGTTGTAATTAGAAGCTATATTTGCTGGGAAAAACAAGTTAGTAAATTTATCTTATGATTCATTTGATGATTACATGTTTTTTTTTTTTATTGCTTTTGGCAGACATATAAGGTTATACTAATTTAATCCTGGTATTTTTTTTAGACTCATGCATATTTCATTTTATAGTTGATACTTTTAGGCTGTTAGAAACATCAAATGCTACTGAGTGGAAATACTGTAGATCAATAATCTGGGTTGAACTGTAAACCTAGATGTAAAATGAAGACTTACTACTTTTAATTAATTGTAGTTAATTCATTTATCTTAGTAACAAAGGTCACTTTATTTTATGCAGTCATATTTACTGATATCTACTACTACATAGCACCATATGAAAATCTGAGAGGATACTAAAAAGAAGTATAAAACACGGTTTCTACTGTAGGAATCACCCCCAAGACTGTAGCCTACCCCGTTCTTTTCTTGTTCTGCAACCCTCCCTCCCCACCCTGGCAAAGAGCTGCTCCTTGGCCACTCGCAGGCATAGGGTTGTACATACCAGTGGTGCTGGCTGCCTGGATCCTAGGAAAGCCTATGCAAGCAGACTTGGGGCTATTTGGGTAGGGAAATCCAGGATCCTAGGTAACCAGAGCAAAGTCTAGAAGGAAGGGCATGAGTTCTGGGTGACCACTCCCCTTGACCGGACTTTGTACCTTGTAGGGTTTGGTGCATCTTGTAGGGCCAGAGCAGGTGTGCCTGTTGCTCATATATAATGGTAATTTTGTGTCAGGTTATGTTATGAGTATACCTTGACCACCACCTTGCCCGATCCCTTTATTAAACCATTGCCAGATATTCTTGACTGTACCATCCGTTTCCTTCTGTAGCTATAGCTGATACAGCTGGCTTCTTCAATGAGATTTACAGTAAAGGTAAACTTGACATAGGCCTTGAGGGAAACTTTCACTTTCTAGGCAAAGAATAAGAGAATTTAGAAATTAAAGGGAATTGAAAGGCTATGGATTTTAATGTTCCTATCTATGCCAATGCTGGGCTGACCAGCAGACGCTGAGCAGTGGATGAATGATTACTCTGACATAGGATTGCTGTGAAAGAGAGGGCCAAGGGACTGCCTGGCTAAAGGAACCAGACAGCCTCAATCACCTGCCTCATTAGGCTTTTATTGTAACAGCAGTTTGAGATAAAGTTTAGCTTTTAGATACAATCAGTAGGGTAAGTAATCTTGGGGGGACATATGTGTTTGCAGTGTCCTTTAAGCAAGGGCACCTAAAGATTAAGCATAAGGATTCCAGTAAACACCCGAGGGTCCACACATGCACAGACTTGTTTGGAAAGGTCAAGGAACAATTAGGGGCACCATCTCCTGCATTCCCCTAAGTCAGAATTCCGATAAACAGGGTGGGCCGCCTTCAGCACACTTCCCTTTTCGGAATGTCCTCCTTACAAACTTTCCAAGTCTCCTGTGCTCCCCTACATGCCAATCTTTTGCCCTATTTATTTGATGCTAG
This sequence comes from Myotis lucifugus, assembly GCF_000147115.1. Lineage (NCBI taxonomy): Eukaryota > Metazoa > Chordata > Mammalia > Chiroptera > Vespertilionidae > Myotis > Myotis lucifugus. The sequence goes on from NW_005871073.1 coordinate 4,368,533, forward strand.
AGGCCCGTTGCACGAAGAGATTCGTGCAATAGGCCTTCCCTTCCCCTGGCTGCTGGCACCGGATTTCCTCGGGCACCTGGGACCCAGGCCTTCGCTCTGGACAGAGCCTTCAGTCTTCGAGGCTCCAGACGGAGCCTTCAGTCTTCGCTCCGCTTCGCCCCTACGTATGCAAATTAACCGCCATCTTTGTTGGGTTAATTTGCATATCTCCCAATTGGCTGGTGAATGTAGCAGAGGGACAGTTAATTTACATGTTTGTCTATTATTAGGTAAGATTTTATTTGACACAGCTTAAAGACAGTCTTCTTTTTGAAGTTTTTCTTAATTTCATACACTAGTGTTCCCTCATATTGTGTAGGCATTGGTAATGTACCTGCCATATACCATATGGTGACTCACTTCTCTTCCTACTTTTCTTTAATCAAACCTCAGTGAACTTTTTATCCATACACTACATTGTGAAGTTAGTTGGCTCTCACTTGATGGGAATGCATCATTTACTTATTAGGTTTTCTTTACTCTTTTTTCATTATCCCAAGATAATTAAGGTTATACTATTTGGTGCCACAGCAATCATAAACATAAAGGCAAATTCAGGCCCCGAGGTCCTGTGGCACTATTTCATTTTCAGTGAGTATGAACCAGCATATGAACCAGGATATGTTATATTATAAGTCACAGAAACAAAACACAAAAATGTTAAAGTTACTTTAAAGAAAAGTTACTCTTCTGCCAGTACAACTGCTAACCTTATTTTTAGAAACATGAACTTTTAGGACTGAATTGATGTGAGAGGTGAGGGAAAAGGAAAATACTTGGTATGATGACTCAAAGATGCTGGTCTGGGCCACTGGGTATGTGACCCTATTTACTAAATCAGGAATAAAAAAAATAGATGCTTTCAGGAGAAAGGATGATTTGTACAATCTCAGTTTCTCATTTTGAGTTTCTTGCGGTACATTCCCTTTCTGGTAGACTGGACTGTGGATATAAATTTGGAGTTCAACAACAAAAAAGGTCAAGCCCTGACCGGGTGGCTCAGTTGGTTGTATTGTTGTCCTGTGCACCAAAATGTTGTGGCTTCCATTCCTGGTCAGGGCACATACCTAGGTTGTGTGTTCCATCCCCAGTTAGAGTGCATATGGGAGGCAACCAATTGATGTTTCTCTCTCTCTCTTCTATCCTCTCTCTTTAAAATAAATAAAAACACAAAAGTAAAATCAAACACATATTCTTGAAGGATTAAAAAACAAACAAACAAAAAAGCCTGGCCAGTGTGCCTCAGTGGTTGAATCAGGAGGTTACAGTTTGATTCCTGGTCAGGCAGGGCACATGTCTGGGTTGGGGCCCAGTAGGGGGTGTGCAAGAGGCAGCTGATCGAAGATTCTCTTATCATTGATGTTTCTCTCTCTCCCTCTCCCTTACTCCCTGAAATCAACATATATATAAAAAACCCAACCAAGACAATAGATGTGGTCATTCAGGGAGAACAGTATGCAAAGAACAAAAAAATGGCCAAAGAAAAATAGCCTTGGAGAACACAGTTTCTGCAGAGTAGCAGTTAAAGAGACGAGGTAAGGAAGTCAAAACAGAGGCCTGACTTGAGTGAAATGGTTATTGCAGTCAGAAACTTTCAAAGGTCAAGTAAGATAAAGATGGAAAAGAGTGAATCATAGCTGATGGATTAGGAAGTGCTGACCAGAGTCAGAGCAATTTCAGTGGAGTGTGGGGGCAAAGTCTGATCACAGCAAGTAAAGGGGGAAGTGAGGAAATGCAGCGAATAATTCAAGACAGTTTTGCTTTGTTGTGAAAATGTAGCCAGAGGCAGCTGCAGAGATGGAGGGCGACTTGAAAACAGTGTAAGAGATTTGGCTTTTGGCTATCAATGATGGCATCCGGTGGGGAAGGACAAGAGTCCTTAAAAATAGAGGTTTTTAAGGAGAGAAGACAGATCAAGGGTCAAATAAAAAGAGAATTCTCTGAGTTTGGAGAAGGGCAGTGGGAGGAGTTACAGACAAGGGGTGGGGAATTAAGGAAGTTTACACAACACTTTGAGTAGGACCCTCAGGCAGGTAGGTCGTAGGTGGAGCTGTGACTTGGGGAGAGTGCTGAACATTCGACAGAGAAAGCTGCCAGGAAGGAAAAAGTAAAAAAGATTACTGAGAGGCATTGAGGGTATTTGAATATGCATTTGATGTGGCACCAATCTTAAAACTTTCCCTTCCAATTCTGCCCTGCACGGTGTAGTAAGGCGCAGAGAAGGCAGATGAAGGTGGACTTGAACTTTAAAATTCACATCCCCAATGGCCCAGACGTACAGACACCAAGGCGCGTGTCCCAATCGTGTGAGTGCCTACCACACATTTATGAAAGGCACCGCAAGGGCCAGCATGTTTGTATTCTAAGACGTGTTGTTCTGTAGCTTCAGCATCCCAAGGCTTTTAAGGAAATCCAGCCATTTTAAAAAGGGGGTTGGGGGTTGTGGAGAAACCCGGAGATGAGATGCGAGAATGGATATAACTTTTCCTCTCTCCAGATTCATCCGGAGGGATGACAGATGGCTGCTCAGGGTCCAGATGCCGCTCCTCGGGGTGGAGAAAGGGGCCCTGCCCCGCAGCAACCGGGCGGAAGCACCTGTGCCATTGGTCCAGCGGCCGCTCCCACCTGCGCGGAGCCCTAGGGACCGCGAGCGCAAAGTCCGAGGCGCCCGGCCGAGGAGAAGGCGGCCGGCAGCGCAGGTGGGCCCCGGCCCGCGGTCAGGCACGATGCCCCTGGGGCTGCGGGTCAAGAAGAAAGACAAGTCCAAGGAGACCTGCGCGCTGGTGGAGGGCGAGCCGGAGGGCGCGGACGGCAGCCACCTCCCGGCGCCCCCGCGCTCCGCGGCCAGGCTGGTTTTCTACACGCAGCTGGCGCACGGCAGCGCCACGGGCCGAGTGGAGAATTTCTCCAGCATCCGGGAGCTCTACACCAAGATCGCCGGCGTGTTTGAGATCTCGCCGTCCGAGGTAAGGCCAGGTGCCCGGGCGCAGCTGCTCGCCCTCGCCCCGCCTCTCCCCCTGCGGAGCCGGCGGAAACTGGCCGGGTGCTGGGGCTCCGCGTCGGAGGCGGCGGGAGCGCCCAGGGGAAGGGAGAGAGTGAGCGGGAAGGGTAAGTCCCAGGGCCCGAGAAAGGGGCAGTCCCCGTGCTCGGAGACCCGGCTTTTGGGAAACCAGCGACCTTTCTTTCTTACGCAAACGGGGCCCGAGTGCCTTCCCAGAGTTGAGTTCCAGCTGCGCCGATGAGCGCCTCCACTTTATTTGGACTTGACTCTCCTGCTTCCTCTTCAGGGGTGAGGGGGCCTCGCTGAGCATCTCCCAGGAGAGGGGAGAACGACGTGCCTTTCAGGGGATACCAAGCCGAGGCCCACTTGGACCCAACTGGCCCCTCCTGTCACTAATACCAGAAACCCTTTGGTGGTATTTCCAATAAGCTTATTATTTCCAATAAGGGTGGGTAACAGAGTTATACTTCACTACGTGGGATCAGTTAACATTTTCAGAGGAAATCAGCTCTAAACCCTACACCATATCCTCGAAAATGGACCGAAGTTTGCCTTCATTAGATGGACTGCATGGTGCCGGGAACTGGGGTTCGGTATCAGCGTGATTTCGAAAGCACTAGTTTATGTGGACGGTTATGCGGGCACGTCATTGACGCTTGCCCAAGCAGGCGTGAGACGTTAGCCCCAGAAGTTGTGTGTCCACCTTTCAAGGAAAAGCACAAGATCGCGTTGCCCTGTACGCCCGGGAGCAAGGGGCTGACTTGGAGTGGCACGGAGCGAGCGGCATTTGGAGATCTGATCTTTAATGTTGTTTATCAGGTCTGTTCCGGCGAAATTGAGGTCAGGGCAAAATTCCAGGAGGAGATGAAAGAGAGCTGGAAGTGTAACCTTTTGTTCTGTCAGGGTTCCCAGGCACTGGGGTAAATCACAGACCTCTCAATTATGTATGTTCATGTAGAGGAGTAAGAACTAGGAGGTTTTCTTTGTAATAGGACGTTTCGGTTCAAAAAGCACTTTCACAGGAATAATGTCGTTTGATCCTGTCTAGAAGCGGCTGGTGTCTGGTAGTTCCTTGGGTCCCTAAGGACAGGATTGGGAGGCTGATAAGCCTGGCTGTGGAGCCAGGCTCTAGCACTCATTGGCTGTGTGGCCTTGCACAGATGTAGTCCCTCAGTTTCAACCACTTATGCAATGGAGATTAGAACATCTACTAGGAAGGGTGATTGTAAAGACTGAAGTTTACATATAAACTGTAGGGGTTCAGAACCAGTCACCCCAAGATGTGCCTCTGTGGTATATGAGGATTGTTTTGAGCTAAAGACAGCCAAAACCCTGCTGGCTCAAGAGAAACTTTTGCCCTCCCTTAACTACCTAGAAGAACTTGAATAGGGGCCTTGTTTATAATATTACTAGAGGCCCGGTGCATGAAAATTCATGCACTAGGGTGGGGGCCCTCAGCCCAGCCTTCCCCCTCTCACAGTCCAGGAACCCTCAGGGGATGTTCTACTGATGGCTTAGGCCCGCCCCACAGGGAGCGACAGGCAATCAGGGGAAGGCACCACCCCCATCATCCCCTTGCTGCTGCTGCCTCTGGCCTCCCTCTGTGGGAGGATACTGGAAGATAAGGGGAAGGCGATGCCCCCATCATGCCTCTACTTCTGCCACTGCTGGCTGCTGGGACTGCCTGAGCCTCAGGCCCCTGGGCAGTGGCAGCTGCCATCAATGGCTTGCCTGAGCCTCAGGTGGCTGCTGCAGCTTCGTCTGGAAGGATGTCCGGATGGTCGTCTGGAAGACATCTGGTCTAATTAGCATACTATCCTTTTATTAGTATAGATCAGAGGTAACCATTGGATGAACTTCTAATTACTGAATATCTGCTTCTATCCTGCAATGATCTTCCTTCCCTCTGAAGCCCTAAGGTGATCCTTAGCTCAGAATGTCATATACACTTCATTTTCCCTTTCTGTCTTTGAACCTCTCATGTATATGGGGTTACCATATGTACCTATGTATTAAACTTGGTTATTTTCTCTTGTGAATCTGCCTCCTGTCTATTTGATTGTTAGGCCAGCTGCAAGAACCATGAAGGTAGAGGAAAGTTTCTTCCTCCCCCACAAAACCTATCAGATCGCATGGTATATGGTCAGTGCTTCACAAATTGTAACTAATCATATTAATACCTAACAGTTAAATGAGGGGGCTGAAGTACAAAGTGATTGGGCCTTGGCCAAGGACATGTAGCTAGCCCCCGCCACCCCCCCCCCCAAAAAAAAAAGCTGGGCTGATACTTAAATTTGGAACTTAAGTGAGCTTGTTAGCATACTTCAACTGTCTCTCCTGTACCCAGGGACTCCAGATTTACTTACTTTGCATTAAGTCTTCCTCATCATAAGATGGCATTATTTTATTCAATCCACTTAATCCCTGAGAAGTATTATTCATATCCTTGCTTCACAAAGAGGAAACTGAGGCTTTGGGGCTCAAAAATTTTTCAAAATTACACATGGTAAGTGCCAGAGTCTGAATTTAAACCCAGGTTTTTTTCTGACTCCAAATTCCATGACGTAATATTGCTATAATGCTTCCCAAGTTTTCCATGGTGTCCCAGCCATAGCTTGACAGCCATGTTCAATATTTTCGGTTTTCAATGCACTGACTTGCAAGATAAAATTCCAAGATAATATAAACAAGGTGATGTGCTGTATCAAAGTTCATAAATTTTTATAGCCTCAAATATATTAGCATGTTTATGCATATACCAAACATTAATCCATGTTTTCCATTTGGATTAAAAAGAGTTAAGTATATCCAGATAAAGTATTGGCTATTATAATATAGTAGGTCATAAGTATCACAATAAATTTGAAATAGAAGTCATTTATTAAAATAAAACAAACACCAATGAGATCCCATTTCCCATCCTATTCCCTCTGCAAGAAAAATATGATGTAAACTTTTGAGATGTCAGTTTGGACAAAACAAAAATTTTTCCCCCTTACTACATGGTTAACTCAGAAGTCCTACCTTTTCTCTAGAGAGGTGGCTATCTATAATAATAAAAGTGTAATATGCTAATTAGACCAGGCAGCCAAATGACTTTCCGGACTACCTTCCGGACAAAGCCGGCCTGTGAGGGCCGAGCCACTTGCACAAATTTCGTGCATTGGGCCTCTAGTGAAGATATAAAAAGCACTGTATGAGGAGCTCTTTACTGAGGAAAACAGGGAAGGAGTGGCCTGACCTGATGTCTGGTGCAGCTGATTCAGGCAAATTTACTGGGAGTCCATGATGGCTGGCATGTGAGTCTACAGTGTGATCGTTCCATCCTCACCGTAGCAGAGAGGCAAGGATTCTTTTCATTTTGCAGTTGGGCTAAGTGAGCCTTTGAGCATCTTGTCCAGAGTCAGGGACAGAGCCAAGATTCAAATCCAGGTTTTCTGGTTCCAAGTCCATTACATAGCAACTGAGATTCTTGGTCACTGTACTCAAATTCCAAAAACAAACCAGCAAAGCTTCTTTTTAAAAAAAATTGTCTCTTCAATTAAAGCCTCAAACTATTGCCTCAAGAAGATGCTGTTGTGAAACTGACAAAGGTGGTTTATCACCTATTCATGGTCCCTGAAGGAAGAAGCTAACAAAACCTATGACTCACTTGCAGGGTACAGTCTGTGATCATTACCTTGAAACAGATGGGCAGTTATGCAAAAATCCCTTACAGCTGACATTTGTTTTTTTTACTAAAGGACTAAATGAGAAAGTAAATTAATCTTGTCTAAAAGAATAGTTAACTCATAACATTAATGCAGGGCAGTTTTACAAAAAGTTTACTATCATTTGAAAATATTCAGGTTATATAAATTAGTTGATCATTAAATTCTTGAGCCATAGTCATAAAATTTATTGAAGGGGCATTTTGAATAATTGACCACTGTAGTTATTTAGCAAGTAGTTTGTGCCATGGCATGTTTTCTTAATTCTCTATTATGGGAAAAGATTGTAGGAAAAAGGTATTGAATTTGAAAGAGCTTTTTAAGAAATCAGTTTTGTAGTTAGATACTTCACATGTCTAGAAATGGAAAACTCAAGTTTCTTTATATGTTTCAGAAATTATTTCCTTTAACTTGGTCATATTAAATAGTTCATTGAATAAGTGGATCAAGCAAAGATAGCCCTGTCTCAATACATAAAGGCAGTCAAATAAAGCAGTGTACTTGGGAAGCAGAAAAGGCAAGAATTGTGATTGTCATTTCAAGTTCCATATTTAACATAAAATCATGCTGTATGTCTCTGAAAAATGAAACAGACCTTCTCTTGCCACCTGCTCCCATCCCTGATGCTATTACCCCATTTCTCTCTTAGAGGAAAATTTAAAATTTGCTATCGCCAATGAGATACATTCTGTATCTTCTCTCTCTGCTTGAAACTCCCCATCTTAAATGGAACACAAATCTCAAATCCAATGATGGGCTACAGGCCCTGTTCCCTCTCTAACATCCTTGTTCCTTCTGCTTCAGCTAGTTTCCTGGCTATTCCTTGAACTCTGGAGCCTAAGGGCTTTTGCACTGGCTGTAGCCTCACCTGAACCTCTTCCTGCAATTGCTCTTCCTTTAACTCTGCTCGAATATCACCTTCTCAGTGCAGCTGGCACTGATCATCCCATTAAAAACTACAACACCCCTATTCCCTTCCTCACTCAATGTTCCTCCATGGACACTAACATCCCATGTATATTTAACTGATCTGTTTTGTTTATTGTCTTTCCTCACCCCATGTACTGAAATATAAGCTCCACACAGGCAAGGATTTTGTCTATTTTGTTTACTGATGTAGCCCCAAGGGCCTGGAAGTGTACCTGAAACATAGTTGGAGCTCAGGAAATATTTGTTGAATAAAAACAGCCTCACAAATATAGTACTTAAAATCCGGTAGCTTTAACACAAAGCTCTACTACCGGTTACAATACCAGTATCTTAAGTAGGTGTTAATATTTTAACATTGTAGTGTGAGGAAAGAGACCAGTCTGGGAGAGGGTTGGAGTGAGGAACATCACATGTATCTTGAAGGGGAGGAGGAGTAAGAGGGTGAAGGACGGAGACTGGGAAGCTAAGTAAGAGGTATTTGTGTGGAATGCATCTCTACAAATTCCAGAAATTATGAATTTGGAGGCTCCGTTTGCAAGCAAAATTGCTTCCTGATGAATTACAGTGTATGGGGAGCTGCCTTGTGAAGCTTCCCAGAAACTGCTTCCTTTTCTCAACTTGCTGGCACTGAGCTCTCGTGAAAGTCAGTCTTCTGTATTTATGTGGCGCTTCTGGAGAACATGAACTGCACTGCGGACTTTATCATTTCCCAGCAAGGCAGATAATTGGCAAGGGAAACCGTGGCTTTCTGCTTCATAAATAGGAATTCTGGGAAGAACAGAGTGAAATGGGGGTCACTGGCTTGCATATTGGCCTCCAAGGAAAAACAAATAACAAAAACACACCAAAAATGAAGGAATTGGGAATTCAGTGTGAATATTACTATTGAGGTCTGAGAACTATGAAGCCCAACACGCCGAGTAGAAAGAGTGTGAGAGGGAGAAAAGCAGCCCCTGATATGTGGGAGCTGGCCTGACACGCTCAGGTAGGCCTTGCACGTCTCCTGTTTCACATAAATGGTTTCACAGAACACTGACCTCTGATAAGCTCACTCTGACTGTGATGGATGAAGACAAAAATAAGAATACTCTGTAATCATGTTTGAACAGAGACACCAACATGAGCGTTGCCCAAACCGCAAAAATGACCAGGTGACTGGCATATCTTGGCAGTACCTTACCCAGAGCAAACCCACATGTCCTTGGACCTGCCCCCAAATCGCCTAGCACAAGCCCAAGTCCCTTCCAACACCCTCTTACTGAGGTCCCTCTCCCCCCACCTGCCAAGTTCCCCATGGTGCGCTGTCTCCCGTGTTGTAAGTCGCAAGAAAACTAGGGGTGAGAATTCCTGATGGTCCTTGGCTGGGCAGCATTGACAGTTGTCATTGCTGGATTAGTCCAAGGTGGTTTCTAAAGAGGCATCTGAATATGGTTTCCTTGATCCCATCCATCCTCTATTTTAATATTTTGATGCTCTGATCACATGTATCTCAAAAAAAATCCTTCAGGGCTCTCAAGTACTTACAATACCACGAACTGGGTAGGTCACACACAACAAAAAGTATTGCTCATGGATCTGGAGGCTGGGGAGTCTAAGATCATGACACCAGCATGGTCACCTGGTGAGGACCCACTTTCTGGTACATAAGTGATGCCTTCTTGTTATGTCCTCACATGGTGGGAGGGGCTGGTCTCTCTGGAACCTCTCTGATGAAGCACTAACACTTTTCATGAGGGCTGTGCCCTCATGACTTAAGAAACTGCCTAAGACCCTACCTACTAATACTATCTATCCCCTTTGGGGGTTAGGATTTCAGTATTTTGAAAAAAATGTTTTGGGCATATACAAACATTCAGACCATAGCACTTACAAATAACCCTCACCAGCCAAACAATGTCTCCTATTCCTGCTGCCTCTTGAGTCCTACATCCTATGCCTACTGCTCCAACTTCATCTAATAGTCCCTCTACTTCTTTCTGAGGCTGAGACTTCAGAAATAAAGCTTGTTCCTAGAGTCACTAGATGGTTTAGCTGCTCCATAAATGTCTGATAAATAAAAAAGTGTGGATACAGTAGCAGATAAAGCTGATGATGTAGATAGTAAGAATACAAATGTCCTTGAAGTTGTTCATATATTATTCTATAGGCAATGAAAATAACTCAGATGTTTTTCAGAAGAGGAGTGACTCATGTTGTATGGAGTATAGACGTAATCAACCATTCATTCACTATGTCTTCTTTATAAATGTTTGGTTTAAGTTGGATATAATGGCATTTTCTGGAATTGCATAGTATCATCTGAGATGGTCTAAATATATTACAATCATTATGCATGCTTATTCTCCATCATGAGCATCAGCCTCATTTTTTTTGTATGAAAAACTCAAGCAACAAAACCCCAAAAAACAAAACAAACCCAAACATGACTCATTTTGAGAACTGGGATGGTAATCTAACCAGTTACCTTATAAAACCTCATTGCTAACAGGAAGATAAGAAATGGATAAGCCTGTCCAGTGTGGTTCAGTGGTTGAGTGTTGACCCAAACCAGGAGGTCACGGTTTGATTCCTGGTCAGGGCACATGCCCAGGTTGTGTGCTCGATCCCCAGTAGGAGCATGCAGGAGGCAGCCAATCAATGATTCTCTCTTATCATTGATGTTTCTGTCTTTCTCTTTCCCTTCTTCTCTGAAATCAATAAAAATATATTATTAAAAAAAAGAAAGAAAGAATTGGATAAGACTGTTGTTTTTTGTGCTGGAAATCTGAAGTTTCAGTGTGGAGGCAATTCTAGAATGACGTCTAAATTCCTGGGTGGGTGCCGACCACTCCCAAAGCCCCTGTTGCCTCACAAGCTGAGGGCTGGCCCCTTCTCTCACTGGCTCCCGGCACTCCAGTGGGCATGGAAGGCTCTTATAGGTTGCAAGAGATAGGGACACTTAGGTTACCTTGGGCAATGGTATGTATGTGTTTAATTGTTTATATTACTAGGCTACAGGGAGATAAGGAAGCTTGGATAGACTCTGCACTGGGCAGTCAGGTGCCATGGACATCTAGAACATGATTCATGCTGTCCAGGTGAAAACAGTAGCTCTAGACCAGTGATGGCGAACCTATGACACGCGTGTCAGAGGTGACACGCGAACTCATTTTTTTGGTTGATTTTTCTTTGTTAGATGGCATTTAAATATATAAAATAAATATCAAAAATATAAATCTTTGTTTTGCTATGGTTGCAAATATCAAAAAATTTCTATATGTGACATGGCACCAGAGTTAAGTTAGGGTTTTTCAAAATGCTGACACGCCGAGCTCAAAAGGTTCGCCATCACTGCAGTCTAGACTCTGGAGAATCAAGAGCATGTCAAGGTGTCCTTCACCTATCGTGGCCTCTTTCTCTCCCTGCTTCTTAACTCTGTTCTTGACTGATTCTCTTCTCATCCTTTTGACTTTGCACCGGTAAGGCTCTTCTTGCATCATCTTTCTGTATCTCTTGTTCCTTTGCCTCTCTACTTTTCTTTGTGCCTCACTCTGTGTCAAATTGAAACACCCTAGGAGAGAGTCTCTGTGTTGGTGAGTGAGGGGACAGTGCAGGTGGGGCAGGACTCTTGGGCCTCTGAGTCAGGGCCTCATTTCTTGTCTAGTGTGCAGGGTCATGTGGTCCAAAGACAGGTGAACAGTGGTTAAAGGGGTCCTGTCGGAGAGGATCATGGGCATGATCATGAGCAAGATTTCTGGAATTAGGGGTTTGGCAGGTATCTTCCATGTCCTATCCAGAACATGAAACTTTTTTTTCAGTTCCCTATGACTTTTATGCATTGTTCTTCCCTTTACCTGGAAGTTTTTCTTCTACTCTTTCCCTGTTAATTCTGTTGAAAGATAATCTGAGGCATATAAAAAACTTTGAGTTTATTTGAGCAAAAATTGATTAGAATTTGGGCAGCATCAAACCACAAGTGGTTAGGTGCTCTCCATAGACAGGAGCTAGGGGCAAGGTTTTTATAGAGAAGATGTGGACTCAAAGCAAGGACATTATTTGATGGGCTAGAGCTTAAGCAGTCGAATTATTTGGGAAAGCCTCATTGGCTGTTTGCCTTTAGATTTTGATTTCTTAACCTTGGGGCACTTATAGGTTTAGGTTTTGGTTTGCTTCTGCAGGCTGCTGAAAGAAATTACTCTGTGAAGCAGAAGTCCACAATGGAGCTACAGCCAAAACGATGTTAAAACCCATTTTTATCTTAATTGAAAAAATAATCCATGCACATAGTAAAAATGAAAAGCAAGTGGGTCACCCATTACCATGGTTCCCCAGTTCTCTTTTCCAGAAACTTTTGCTATGGCACTTTCTGCACCATCCCTCCAGAGAATACTCTACGAATTTGTAAGTAGGTATGCATGAGTAAAGGAATATGCATATCTCTGTGAGTATAACTCCCCCTGCCTCACTTTTCTCTTAACCCAATTAGGGGTACACTGTACTTCCGTTCTGCACAGTTGATAGTAGCAGAAGCAAAGGTGTGAACCTACGAAAGAGGAAACCTGGGAGTGGCAGAGTCACTGGGGTCCTGTGGCGTCCCAGAGAGTCACCAGTGTGTGTGTCTTTAATGACAATGAGTCAATTTTTAAGTCTGCCTGTCTTCAGGAAAAGGTTGTCTGTGCTTCCTTGCTTCTTGGATAAGCCCCCATCACCTGAGGTAAACAAAGGTGTTCCTTGAAATACACAGATTGATGTTACTGATTAACGAAACCCTTTGGGCTAGATCGGGGTGGGCAACCTTTTTGTGAGTGCGTGCCAAAACCAGCAAAATCTCTGACTCAAAATTCTTCTGCGTGCCAACCCTAATTTTTTGAGAACATGTTACGCCTACTTGATATCTCTTAAGGTGTACGTATGTGAAGAACCTTGAAGAAATAATAAAATTCATTTGAGCGACAAAAACACAGTATATGATGATGAAAAATACATTTATTTTTTAATGTATACATGTACACTGATAGTCCGACAGAAAACTTTATGACTCCGTTTGATATTATCAGTGTGACTTTGCTGCTGCATCATTGATGACAGAGATTTTACATCAGGTTTATATTTCGTGACCTTCAGAGATATGCAGGAGCTACTACTTTCATCCGTCAGGCTACTCCTATTACAAGACTTAACAAAATTCATCACTGAGAACAAAGATTCACAATTGTAAATGGAAGATTATAAGAGAGGGTTTCGCGTGCCAGCAAAAGTTACTGGCGTGCCATGTTTGGCAAGTGTGCCAGGGGTTGCCCACCCCTGGGCTAGATACTTGCTGAGGTAGACAAAGGAAAGAGGAAGCTGCCAACTGCTGCTCTGGATTGGGATCTAAAACCCCCTGGCCTTTCTCATTCATCTTAGAAACTAGCCCTGCTGCTTGGGTGTGGTGAGATTTCTGAGGCTTTGGTGATTGAAATGTGTGGTGAGAAGTTGAAGCTTGGGCATGACTAATACCAAGGAGGTCCCGTGGCTTCTATGGATCAGTGAAAGGCAGGAAGGGACCTTTGACCCTCTCCATGATAGAGGCTTTGTTGTTTTAGAAACTTATCTGACCCACGATAAGTGGTAACTGAGAGGCTCAAGAATCCGAGCATTTAGAAAGTATATTTGCTTTGTATAAACATCTCCCTGGAGATAATCAAATCACATGCCAAAGAACAGTTCCAGCTTTTTTTTGAAATGGCTAAAATCCAGGACCTACATCTCAGTCTGTAAAAGTCACAGGTTCTTAAGTTACAGTGTTAACTGTAAGGGACACACTGTGACAAGGTTGAGAAAATGGTAATTCTGTTCCATTCTTGAAAGAATTTACATATGTGTTTATTGCATTAATGTAGCAGTGGTTATGTGGTTGGTATGAACGCTGTGTCGTTTATGACCCAGGGCCAGAACCCAATTTAACCACCTGGACCTTCTCACTAAAAGCATAAAACCAACAGGAGGTCTTTCTGCTGGTTCCGGGTGTGGGTAGGTAGGTGCTGGTTGTGATTCCTGTCCCCTCCTTTCTCCTCCTGTGTCTTTTATACTTTCCCCATCCTATCTTAATTTTCTGAAAGGTGATTGGGGGAGAGAAGCATATCTTGAGCATTAAGAAGAAATAAATTATCGTTGAATACCTACCATCATCACATAACCTGTGTTATCTTGTCTGAAAGAGCAATTCTTACCAGAACCCCCATAACTGATTACAATCTATAGATGAGGCAGCTGGATCTCAGAGCAAAAGGAAATTACTCGTCACACAGTTCAAAGAGATGTCTTGATCTTAGGTTTATCTGACTCCAAAGCCTATGTTCTTTTCTTTACATAAGTGGTTCTTAACCTTATTGGGCCAAAAATTCTCCTTTAATAAAAAAAATTTAAAAAATGTTTTTATTGATTTTAGAGAGCAAGGAAGGGAGAGGGAGAGAGAGAAACATTAAGGATCGGCTGCCTACTGCACACCCCCTGCTGGGGACCAAGCCCACAACCCGGGCCCAGAACCGGGGCATTTGCCCTGAACAGGAATCGAACCGGCAACTTCTCCATGCATAGGATGATGCTCAACCAACTGAGCTACACTGGCCATGGCATCAAATATTTTATGGCACCACTTTTACTATCCTGAAATAAAGTTTTTTAAAAAAATATATATTTTATTGCTTTTTTACAGAGAGGAAGGGAGAGGGATAGAGAGTTAGAAACATCGATGAGAGAGAAATATCGATCAGCTGCCTCCTGCACACCCCCTACTGGGGATGTGCCTGCTACCAAGGTATATGCCCTTGACCGGAATCGAACCTGGGACTCTTGGGTCCACAGGCCGACGCTCTAGCCACTGAGCCAAACTGGTCAGGGCCTGAAATAAAGTTTTTAATAATATTACTTACCTATACACATAATTTTTAAAAATTAATGTATGTCTTACCTCTAATTATTAGAAATAAATATGGACTTTAATATGCAAATACTGGAAAATCTATCTTAGAAGACATAATGTAGCAGTCAGGTGCTTGTACCTAACTTCTAGTGAATAAGTTTGGCTTTAAACAGAGTAAGAGCTTCCGTGCTACCCAGGGAGGGCTCCATACCACATTGTTCTCGGTTCCCACGTAACTTACAGGGAAATTTTCACAAAGTCCAGAGCCCTTGGTGTCCTACCAATGAAGGAGGTGGAATCCTCAAATTCCTTGCAGAAGGAACCCACTTAGGTGGCACCAGCTTTGACTTCCAAATGGAGCAGTACATCTACAAAAGGAAGAGTGATGGCATCTACAGCAGGAATCTGAGCAGCACGTGGGAGAAGTTCTTTTTTTATGGTGAAAATTCAAATAACATGATCAGCATTGTTGTCAGTTACTTGATTTTCTGAAATTATGTACAATCCTTGGTAAGGTTCTGCACAATTACCTTGATTTACAAAGGCAGCCCAGAAAACCAATTAATTAATTAATTTGTTGCAGTTTAAAGAGAAAGAGGAAGGAGGAGCGTTGGGGGGTGGGGGCGGGGAGAGAGAGAGAGAATGAGGTATTTGTTGTTCTACTTTTCTACTTGACTGGGGAAACCTGTAATCTTGGTATATCAGGACATCGCTACCTTGCCAGGACTTCAGGAAAATTCTTAACAAAATATACTTTATCTGTAACACAGAATTAGTGTCTAGGCTTATATAATTACTAGAGGCCTGGTGCATGAAATTTGTGCATGGGGGGAGGGGGGTGTTGTCCCTCAGCCCGGCCTGCATCCTCTCCAATCTGGGACCCCTTAGGGGATGTCTGACTGCCTCTCACACTGGGACCACTGGCTCCTAACTGCTTGCCTGCCTGCCTGCCTGATTGCCCCTAACCCCTCTGCCTGCCTGATTGCCCTTAACCCCTCTGCCTGCCTGATCGTCCCTAACCCCTCTGCCTGCCTGATCGTCCCTAACCCCTCTGCCTGCCTGCCTGATCGCCCCTAACTGCTTCCCTGCTGGCCTGATCGCCCCTAATTGCCTCTGTCTCGCCTTGCACCCAGGACCCACGATTCCCTTTTCTGGCCGGTCGCAGGCACCTGGGACCCAGGCTTCCCTCCCTCTAGCCGGCTGCAGGCACCCGGGACCCGGGCCGGCTTCGCCCTGGCCGGCTGCAGCCACAGGGGACCATGGGTGGGCAGCTTTGCCCGGGCTGCAGCCGCAGGTGCCCGGGACCACGGGGTGGGCAGCTTGTCTCTCTCCTGGGCTACAGGTGCAGGCACTGGCACCCGGGACTGCGGGGTGGGTGGCTTGTCCCTCTTCCAGGCTGCAGCCTGGCTGGTCCCCATTCCTCTCTCGAGAGCTCATTTGTGCCTGGCTGGTCCCCATTCCTCTCTCCCCAATGTTGAGTGTCTGAGCTGTTACGGCATGCTGGCATGAGGGCATGATGACCATTTGCATATTAGGTCTTTATTATATAGGATATACATATATTTTCTTTTCCCAACATGACTCTCTAGTGGGACATTTGAAAATCATGTAGAATGCCAGACAGTTCTTCACTGAGTGGGGCATCTGAGTGATAGAGTTCATATAGGCTTCTTACCTCATCGCCTGTCTTTCCCAAATGCCAGTGGTGTCACGCAAGCATTGTAACAACAAAAAGCCACCACAGAATTTCCACCTGTTTCATTAGAGGCCAGTATCACCCTACCCCCTAGCAATACTGTTTTATGCCAGGTTGCCTGTGGTTAAGTCCTTGCTCTACACTGTGGAGTTAGGAGGTAAGGGGAAAAAAGTGGGAACGCAAGAAAAAGGTTTGGAAACCAGTAGAAAGACCTCCTGTTGGTTTTATAGTCTTAGTTTTAGCAGCAGTATTCTAGGATTGTAATTATACAGAGTGGAACATGTGGTTGGTTTGTTAAATTTGTGATGTTTCAAAATTAGTGACAATTTCACAGGTTTACTGGGTCCTATGATAGATCAGAGAGTCAGGGCGGTAGATGGAAAAGCTTTGAGGTCAGTCCAGTGGGGAAGTGGGTTTCAGGGTAGGGTGGCATGCCCTGGGTTTGATCCTGGAGATGCCACCATATAGCCTCAATTTCTGACTGGGAAAATATAAAAATAATACATTATAGGATTATTGTGAGACTTGAATGAAGTCGCATGTTAGATATCTAGAACAATGGTTCAACAAATGTTACTTCTCTTTCCTTCTTTTCCTAAAAAAATGTGGGTTTTTTTTGTCAATTTATATATATATATATATATATTTGCAATTTTTTCTTATAATTTTTCTCTTCTAGATCTCTATAATTTTAATTCTCCTACCCTTTGCCTAACCCCAGGACATAAAGAAAACACATTTAAAACTATATCTCTATACATGATCCTCAAACTGAGCTTTCTCAGTGTGGAATTCATTTTATAGTAACTATTCTGGACTATTCTGATGAGGCTTCTTCAGGACAGTGTAGTATAAACCTAATAAACCATTTCTATCAACAAAGTGGAAGATCCCAATTAAACTTGAGAAATATTAAATATATTGCTTTATTCAGAATTGTTTTGCATTGCATTTGTCAGTGCTTATTTCTCCTGAGCCAAACATAACTCTTTAGTAAAACTCATATTTCTTTTAGAAAAAAAAACATATTTTTTATTGATTTCAGAGAGGAAGGGAGAGGGAGAGAGAGAGATAGAAACATCAATGATGAGAGAGAATCATCGATCGGCTGCCTCCTGCACACAGACACACCCATCCCCCCCCCCCCCCCCACATACACACACACACTGGAGATGGAGCCTGCAATGTGGGCATGTGCCCTTACCGGGAATCAAACCATGACCTCCTGGTTTATAGGTCAAGCCATCCCGATTGGGCCCATATTTCTTTGTATCCTATTTCTAGGCATAGAGAATTGCTGTGACATGCTTTATCTCAGCATTTAATTCTATTATTCTATTCTCTTTTCCCCACTGAACATTTAGAGCTCATTTGCAATTCTCCCCACACTTATTAAGTCTCCTAGAATCTTAATTGTGCTCAAGTCACAGACACTGATTTTTGCTTTTGGGAAAGATTACTTAGATGTTAAGGGACAGAAAAACTCCACCATTCCTTTTCCTCAACATCCAAATCCTGTGTTTTTATTTTAATTTTAAAATCTCGTGCTGTCTTAATCTTACCACTCTGACGTGGGAATGTGTTTATTTGAGCTCAGTGGTCGGCAAACTGTGGCCCCTTGAGTGTGGCTCTTCCACAAAATACCATGTGCGGGTGTGCACATACAGTGCGGTTGAAACTTCGTGGCCACACTCAAGGGGCCAAAGAGTCGCATGTGGCTCGCGAGCCGCAGTTTGCCGACCTCTATCTGATAGAGGATGCATTCAAAATAGGTGGCCCCATAATTTATATTCCAAACCCAGACCCTTTCCTTCAGAGAGTGAAAGGGGTAACTCACTGGGACCTGTGTTATCCTCAGTGTAACCAAACTGCCCACTAAAAAAGGAGAAGAAAAATATGTGAGAAGGTTTATCATCCACTTGTTAATTAAGCACCAGCAAGACACAAGCCCAGTTTCCTGGGCAGTAAGGAAGGTTCTGAACTGTAGGCATTTAGGGATGAGGTGGGGAGAGGAGAGTGCGGCCCTAAAAATAGAAGCAGGTAGTGAGGACGCAGTGTCAGCACCGAGCCTGGAGCCAGGAGACTCTGGTACTCCCTGTCCTGGCTCTGGCGTGGTGACACATTCCTGGGAGTTGGGATGGAGTCCTGGGGGAGCCTGCCAGCTTCTTCGGGAAGCCTCCTGACACTGCTGGGTCCCCCTCCCCACTTCTCTGCCTGCCCAGTCCCAGGAGTGCCACAGGCAGGCATGGCAGGAATGTTGGCACGCAGAGGGTGGGAAGGAGCTGCTCAGAGTGGGGAGCGGGAGCTGGTAAGAACTCAAGCAAAGGTGACAGTTTTCCACCAGGGCTGTGCCTAGGTGTCTCCGATTCTGTGTCACAATTCTATTTTTGGCAGCTCCTCTCCGCCTCTTCCAGGCCTCAGTTCTTGGGACTCTGTATCCCCGGGGTGGCAGATAGTTCAAAATTGGGCGACCCCGAGCCTAGAAGAATCTTCACATACACGTTCCAGATGTAGGGCTAAACTCACTGTGTCACACTGGCCCTGCCCATTGGCACATTTTTTTTAATGCTTCTCAAATTTTCTAATGCACAATTTAAGGGTTTATGGTAGTCAGTGCGCTAGCCTCCACCCCCTTCCCTCAACTCTTTGTCACCTCTCACCTAGGGAACCTTGTAGTACATTTTCCCTTGTCACCTCTCACCCTGTCACTCTATAGTACATTTTCTTTCAGGTGTCCTAGTTTTAGAAGAAAAAATCAATTTCAATCTTTCTCTCTCAAGATGTTTATAGTTTCACACATGGCCCAGTTTCCCCCCATAAAGTGCTCATCTCTATGGTCAGAAATTTTGTTCTAGGAAATAGTAAGGAGTAGACTTCCCTCCCCCGTCACTCCATCTTGACACCGGAGCGGCTCACCGTGCTTGCTTTTCAGTTTTCCATGATTTATTTGTGTGGTTGTAAAATATCACATGCTTTGCAGACATTTCACTGTAAGGCTGATAAGTCCGCTTCCTGGGCTAATATGAAAACAGTGCTGACCATTCTGAAAACTTTAAAATTGTGTTTAAGGACCCTTTGGGATCCAATGGCCATGTTAAAATAAATTATATTTGTGTATTTATTTGGTAAACTGGAACGTTTGACCACAGGTCTCTTTACTAGTAATGATGATTTATAATATCATGTTTCACAGACCGCCCTGCTGCGTTGCTCTCACTGTTCACATGGAGATGTGAAATGTCTCCTTGCCCTTCCTGTTTTCTTCCTTCCCAAGTGTCCAGCAGGAGGAGGCTTTTGAGAAAAGAAGTGGGTTAGAAAGCTGGAAACTTTGAGGCTGCACCTGACAAGGGGAATAGCAGTGATTTATGATGTCTTTAAAGTTGGCAGGTAACCTTGTAGCATTATTAGACTAGGATGGAGCTCAGATAACTCCTCTGACTGGAAGAATATTGTGGAAGAGGATGCTATTTATAGCGACACGCATTGGATTTATCTTACTTGTTGGGTTAGTGTCTGTGTCATGTCCACAAAGGCAAGACGAACTCCTATGCCCTATTCCTTTAACCTTTTCTGTGTTTCAAGAATTGATTGGAGATTTTGACTTTCTTTGATACATAGTTGCTTTGATTAGACTTCATTAACAAAATAAAATAATTATTTTGCTTACTCTGGGAAGTCATTTGGTAGATTAAGAAATGTGAATTTGATTTCCCCCCCTCTTTTTTTTGGATAAATTATTTTTGTCAAATTATTTTGCTTATTAAAAATACTGGGGGAAGAAAAGTAGTGGTACCAGAGAAGGAAGAGTACAAAGGATGATTCACCTTTTATTTAAGGCGGGCCACTGCTGACCCACGCCTAATTTAGAAGTGAATCATTTACAGAAAGTTCTACACAGTTTGAGGCAGGGCTTTGTACTATATCCTTGTGAAGGTCTAAATAGAGCATACAGTATCAGGTTTCTAAATCTCTGTCTTGGAGCCAATTTTATATCTTTTCTAAACAGTGAAACTTATTTCTAGATGACTGTGACTGTTGACAAGGTTAAGGCAAAGGCACTGTATGATGAAAAAAATGTATTTTTAATAACAAATCTTAGGAATTTATTATGTGTATTATACAGAGATTTTAAATGTCTGTGTTTATAATACAAATAAATTATAATACAAATAAACTTATTGTAAGTTTTATTTTATATTTTAATCCTCACCCGAGGATATGCATATTGATTTTAGAGAGAGGGGAAGAGAGAGAGAGAGAGGAACATCTTTGTGAGAGAGAACATTGTTGGTTGCCTTCTTTATGTGCCCCAACTGGGTATCGAACCCGCAAACTTTTGGTATACGGATGATGCACCCAACTGAACCACACCAGCCAGGGCATAGCTTCTCAGTTTTAAAATGATTTAACTGGAAGAAATAATTTAAAAATTACTTATTTAAAATAGATCAAATTAAATAATGTTATTAATATTTTTATATTTATTAATCACCTAATACATTTGACTTTTAAAGTCCAATTATGCATAGATACTTTTTGTAAGCTGTCTTCACCATTTTTAGGAAGTGGCTGGTTTACTAAATAAACAGTGTATTTGGCTCCATATAGGTAAAAAACCAAAACTGTGTAGTCCCTGCCTTCTAGAGGTTTTAAATTCAAAGCTGAATTTATATTTACATCACCGGTACAGTATTATGGGTTAGAAAAGCCCAAAAGTCCGAATTCCAGTTTTGACTCTGTTATGGACTAGTCATGTGACCCTAGACAAATTACCTAATGGGTCTGAGTTGGTTTTCTCCTGTGCACACAGGGCATGGTAATGCCTGCCTTATAACCTGACTCACAAGACGAGTTGAGCTGATGCTTTAGGAAGTGATCAGTAATTTAGGTGTCCGAACGCAGATATTAGGTGGCAGAGAGGCAAAATTGCCAGGAAAAGAGCCTGGAGTTGAGCCATCAGGGCTGCGGTTACATTTGTACCAAATACTACTTCACCCCAAGCCAGTTTACCTTTCTAAGCCTTTATTTTCTAATCTGTAAAAAAATGGTATACTAATACCACTCACAGAATTGCTGTAAAAATTAAATGAGATAATATGTGAAAGGACCCGGTACACATAAATAATCAATTAGTGTTTCTTTGACCTTACTTTTGATTAAAAAAAAATTCTTCTAGAACTTTATCTCCCCAGTTCCTTCCCTCTCACAGTACTTTACTGGAAGTGGGAGCCATATGTACACTGTGTATAGCTCAGAGGGATGAGCGGGTGCCCCAGCCTGTGACTGTAACTGAAGAATGGTTTGAGTTCTAGAAGTTCCTTGATACAACACATTTATCAAATATTTTTTGGGAGTCATGTTGGATAAGACACACAGAGCTTTAGGGAAGAGTTTTGAGTAACACAAGTCTGCCACTGTGGCTTGGCTAAAGTTACTTCCTCTGTTCAAGCATTCAGAGTAAATGGGTAACCTTTTCCCCAATAATGATTTTGTTCTTAGTTTCAGGTTGTTTTTAGTTCCTGATGTTTTAAGGGTAATTAACCAGACAGAGGTAAGATAAGTTTTTTTTTCTTTTTTTTGAGAAAAAGTCTTTGAGACTTAGATAATAAAAACAGCCCAGATAAAAACCATGGTCATTAACAAAGGAAATATAATCCAAGTGGTTTTCTTGGGTATAAAGATGTGGTATTAACTTCTGATGAAAGTATGGCTTAGTTAATTACCAGGTTTATTATTATTACTAGAGGCCCGGTGCACAAAAACTTGTGCACTTGGGGGGGTTCCCTCAGCCCAGCCTGTGCCCTCTCGCAGTCTGGGACCCCTCGGGGGATGTCCACCTGCTGGCTTAGGCCCGCTCAAGGAGCGGGCCTAACCTGGCAGTCAGACATTCCTCTGGCAGCCCAGGAGCCCTCGGGGATATCCAGCGGGGAGCAGGCCTAAGCTGCAATCGGACATCCTTAGCGCTGCTGAGGAGGCGGGAGAGGCTCCTGCCACCACCGCTGTGCTGGCACCTGTCAGCCTGGCTTGTGGCTGAGCAGAGCTTCCCCTGTGGGAGCACACTGACCACCAGGGGGCAGCTCCTGCATTGAGCATCTGCCTCCTGGTGGTCAGTGTGTGTCATAGTGACCAGTCATTCTGCTGTTAGGGTCAATTTGCATATTACCCTTTTATTATATAGGATTATGCACTACCTTTTCTTGTTTTCTATAATGACATTGGCTGATATTTCTATAATGCTTATTTTAGAAAATGTAAAAAGGTAGCAAGGTTCTTGGGGGTAGATTGAGATGTAGGAAAGTAGTATTAAAATATTTAGTAACACTGCTGTTTCAGATAACCACAAGAGGTAACTGTTCCAGTTGCTTATACTTAAAATCATATCCACAAATAATGTAATATAAGCACAAACCCATCATTTCTTCCAGAGATTTTTGGAACATGTGGAATCTTGGGCCAACCCAGTTCCTGTTTAAGGAAAGCATTAAACAAAAGAAAGTTGAAAATGAACTTCCTGGAGTTTTAGAAATGAATTTTAATGTGTTTTTGAGACATTTGTAATCTGTTTGTGGTATGTTAATAGGCTCTACACAGTAATTCAGACTTTTATCATCCTAGCCATATTGAGTTTCAAGGATGAATAATCATAACTCTGTGAGAAGAACTATATAGTAGCAATTGGTATATAAAGGCATGTTAGATTACTGTCTATGAATTATCTTCAACAACAAAGAAAATTGAAGGATAATGTAATTTATGGGGGGAAATGAAATTTATTCTGGTTGTGACATTAAAAAGCAGCAAAATCTGTTATCTGTAGGAAAAGTAATGCAATTTAAGAAGCTGTTAAGCATAGGTATATTATTCAAGAAGCACCTGTATTCCAGGAATAATAACAATAACTTTTATATAGAACTTTTTAGTTTAAATAGCACTTTTATATACACCTGGCCAGCGTGGCTCAGTGGTTGAGCATTGACCTATGAACCAGGAGGTCACGGTTTGATTCCTGGTCAGGGCACATACCCGGGTTGCGGGCTCGATCCCCAGTAGGGGGCATGTAGGAGGCAGCCTATCAATGATACTCTCTCATCATTGATGTTTCTCTCTCTCTCACTCTACCTTCCTCTCTGAAATAAATAAAAAATGTTTAAAAAGTATCTCAATTTTTATATTTATTATATGTTGAAATTATATTTTGGGTGTATGGGATTATATAATTGAGGAAATTAGATTAATTTCAACTATTTACTTTTGTTAGTGTGATTGTTAGAAGATTGAATTATGTGGTTTGAGTTACACTTCTATTGGGCATTGCTGCTCTAGAAAATTGAACCATCATGAGTACTCCATCTCTCCTATTAATATTGGCAATGATGGTGGTACAACACCAAATACACAGTAGGTACCCCAGAAGATGTTAAGCATTACAGTTTATAATGAACAACCTCAGAAAGGTTTATCTAATGGATAGATATTTTTCCTTATATGACACCTTGCCTTGAGAGTACTACATCTTATCTAGTGTACATATACTCTGGAAGCAAATATTTCTTCAAGGAACATTGATAATATAACTGCCTCACTGTATTTTTTCTTTTTTAAAAATATTATTTTAAAAAATATTTTACCGTTAAGCATTTATAACTGTGCTAATTGTATGTATAAAATCATAATTTTCTCATCTACAAAATGAGGATAATACAACCCAGGACACAGGTATGCTGTATTCAATGAGATAAGTGAATGTGTACTGTGAATGCCATTGGGATATAGCCTGAGCAGGACACTGTTAGACATTCTAGGAGAGAGGAAGATGACCAGGTTCTCACCTCTCTCAGAGTGAGAGTGACAAATATGTGTTACAGCAACTGGACTTCAAGGCAAGGCGACTCAGACACTGCACTGAGCTACGAGATTTAGATGACGTGAGAAAAGTGGAAAGCATGATCGTTTCCACCTGGGCAGTCACATTTGAACAGAGTGTCAATGGACGAGGGCATAGGGATGGATGGGCAGACAGGCATTTTAGATTTTGAATTGAAGGAAATGTATGAATGAAAGTAGGAAAGTTTACAATATGTATTTGAGTTTCCTTTGGTTTAAATATTCATGGATTTTAATAAATGACAACTGGCTCATGTTGCCTCATGGTACCTCAGTGGAGCCTCTGCCAGCCAGGCAGTGCCTTGCCTATGGGGAATGGCCATACTCTTTGTACATCCAGAGTGCAGCTCAGAACCTGGCAAAGGCAGGGGCCCCAAGTGGTGAGTAGATGAATGCAACATTTAGAATGTGGTGTTTCACTTTCTTATTTTTTAGTTCAAAATACAGTACAGAGGATGTGTTTGAATTTCTAGATCTTTATCACATACTTACAGATAGATTTGCTGATAGTTGTGCATTGCGGTTGTGTGAGTGTTAGGTTTTTATTCTCCCATGAAGAGTTGATCTGAAGCCATGGAGCTTTATTTACCTGCTGCTGATGAGGGCTGGCTCTTACTCCACCTCCCAGGGACGGTTACATTCCTGCAACACAGCTTCCCGTGGAGCTCCATTCCATGAAGGGTATAGCTGGCTCCACTCCTTCCTCCAGAAAAAAATGACACCTTCCCTGCCAACTGTTGGCTACCTGGAATGGAACATTATTTTGCAGGGGAGGGAGCACAATGGAAAATGGGTATACCTACAGGAAATCTAACTGCTCTGCAGTGAAGCATGTGAAAAATGGAAAGAAAGGAAGCAGCTTACGAATTAGAATTTCATTTTGTGTGCGACTTCCTTTTTAGGTCCCCCCTCCCCCCGCTCTGTTATATTATCAGTAAGTTTTAATGTTTTATTTCCTGTCTACCTGGTAATTTGCTTTTATATTAGTGGTGTTTTGGATCCACTATGAATACCATGAACAGATTCATGGGAAAAGAACAAGGAGAAAAACCAGGTTTATTTCTTTGTTCTCATCATTTTGAGAAAGGAAGTCAGGAAAAGCTGTTTTCTATGCATACTCCTTTCATTCTCCACCCATTCTTAATGATTTTTGTTAGTGGACTAATTAAACCATTGGTTTTACCATTAAAATAAGAAATATGAGCCATTCTCGTCTTGAATGACTTTTTTTCCCTGTGAATAAAGCAATTTTTACAGTAGGGAACATTTGCAAAAACGTAATAACTTCAAAGTCAAATATATTATGTTCTCCCTGAGAACACAAAGGGTTAAATTTAAAGGCCAACCAGTTAGCACAGCTCATAGACTTGGATGAAAAGAGAAAAGGGTGGGGGCAAATGGGACTACATCAAAATAAAAAGCTTCTGCACAGCAAAAGAAACCATCAACAAAACAACAAGAAAACCCACCTCAGCCCTAACCGGTTTGGCTCAGTGGATAGAGTGTCAGCCTGCAGACTCAAAGAAAACCCACCTCGTGGGAAAACATATTTGCCAACGTCATATCTGATAAGGGCTTAATCTCCAAAATTTATAGGGAACTCATACAACTTAACAAAAAGAAGATAAACAATCCAATCAAAAAATGGGCAAAGGATCTAAATAGACACCTTTCAAAAGAGGACATTCAGAAAGCCAAGAGACATATGAAAACATGCTCAAAGTCACTAATCATCCGAGAGATGCAAATCAAAACAACAATGAGGTACCATCTCACACCTGTCAGAATGGCCATCATCAACAAATCAACAAATGACAAGTGCTGGAGAGGATGTGGAGAAAAAGGAACACTTGTGCACTGCTGGTGGGAATGCAGACTGGTGCAACCACTATGGAAGGCAGTATGGAGGTTCCTCAAAAAATTGGAAATGGAACTCCCATTTGACCCTGTGATCCCACTTCTAGGAATATATCCCAAGAAACCAGAAACACCAATCAGAAAGGATATATGCACCCAGATGTTCATAGCAGCACAATTCACCATAGCTAAGATCTGGAAACAGCCTAAGTGCCCATCAGTAGATGAATGGATTAGAAAACTGTGGTACATCTACACGATGGAATACTATGCTGCTGTTAAAAAGAAGGAACTCTTACCATTTGCAACAGCATGGATGGAACTGGAGAGCATTATGCTAAGTGAAACAAGCCAGTCAATGAAGGAAAAATACCACATGATCTCACTCTTTCGTGGATAATTAAGACCATTACAAACTTTCGAACAATAATAAATACAGTGGCAGAGCTGCCTCAAACTGATTGTCGAACTGCAGTGGGAAGGCCAGGGAGGGTTGGGGGACAGGAGGGAGGGGAGTAAGAGATCAACCGAAGGGCTTGTATGCATCCATATAACCATAACTAATGGACATAAGACACTGGGGGGTAAGGGAGGGCAGGGGCTTGTCAAGGGTGGTGGGGGGGGAAAGGACACTTATGTAATACCCTTTGTAATACTTATAGCGAAAAATAAAAAAAAAATAAAATGCTAGCTACAAGCTAAAAAAAAAAAAAAAAAAAGAAAAGAGAAAAGGGTGGGGGCAGTAGTTTTCCTTGTAGGCCAGCGGTTCTCAACCTGTGGGTCGCGACCCCTTTGGGGGTCGAATGACCCCTTCACAGGGGTCACCTAAGACCATCGGAAAACACATATATAATTACATATTGTTTTTGTGATTAATCACTATGCTTTAATTATGTTCAATTTGTAACAATGAAAATACATCCTGCATATCAGATATTTACATTACAATTCATAACAGTAGCAAAATTACAGTTATGAAGTAGCAATGAAAATAATTTTATGGTTGGGGGTCACCACAACATGAAGAACTGTATTAAAGGGTCGCGGCATTAGGAAGGTTGAGAACCACTGTTGTAGGCTTTTATTCAGTACCCTGCGGGCCTCTTCCCCTGTCCTCATCACTAGCTTCATTCACACACCTCTGAGGTTTGGTCAGAGCTGTGCAGGCCACGCTGGACTCTTAATTGTATAGCAGGGAGAGCTGTTTCTATTCAGATACATTTTGATGTGGCTTAAAAAGAAGTGCCTTTAAAATCTCCACACAGCTTTCCAGTGTTCTAGTTTTTTATTCTTTCTTTACCATCATGTGAATTTGGCAAGCTGCATTACACGCTCCAGAATTCAGTTTCCTCTTTTTTAAAATTAAGGAATTGGATTAATCTGTAAGGTTCATTTTGGACATTTTTATTTTAGCCCCTCATTCACTAATTAAATTACCTTTCTCAAGCACTGTAATGTAAAATAAAATTTTCCTCATTAACATTTTGTTACCAGTTTTTAAAAATAGGCTTGCATGTATTTTCATTGTGGCATAGAGAGCATGACCTGACCTTTGGGAACACAACCTTTGATTTCAGCACTGTAAATGGGAGTGACAGAAGATTAAACCACTTTGAAATTGGCAAGACCTGAACTCAATCTTGACTGACAAGTACTGGCTTAGTGACCAAAGGCAAATTATTTACTCTCACTAAGACTCAATTTCCTCATCTGTAATATGAAGATGATAATGTATTTATAAAGTTATTGTGAGCATTAAAGCAGATAATGGATGTAATTTGCCTATCACAGAGTCTGGTTTATGGGGAACAATAAAAAGTACCTAATATTGTTGATATAACCTTTTTTCAAAAAAATTTTTTTTTCAATTACCGTTTACATTTAATGTTATTTTGTATTAGTTTCAGGTGTTCAGCATTGTAGGTAGACAATCCCATACCCTACAAAGTGTTCCCCTGAAATTTCCAGCACCTGACCACGCTATTGACAATATTTCCTACCCTGTACTTTACTGATATAACTAACCTCTTATGTCATAAATCAGGGACTATTTCATTCAAATTTTTATTTATTTATTTATTTATTTATTTATTTTTATTTTTTAAAATGTATTTTATTGATTTTTTACAGAGAGGAAGGGAGAGGGATAGAGAGTTAGAAACATCAATGAGAGAGAAACATTGATCAGCTGCCTCCTGCACACCCCCTATTGGGGATGTGCCCAAAACCAAGGTACATGTCCTTGACGGGAATCGAACCTGGGACCCTTCAGTCTGCAGGCCGATGCTCTATCCACTGAGCCCAACCGGTTAGGGCCAAATATTTATTAAGTAAATGAATGACCAGAATGTTTTCCTGATGGAAACTGACCTGAAATGTTTTTTTTCTTCTTGCAGATCTTATATTGCACTTTAAACACACCTAAAGTTGACATGGAAAAACTCTTAGGATCACAAATAGGTCTTGAAGATTTCATATTTGCCCACGTGAAAGGGATCAAAAAAGAAGTGAATGTGTATAAATCTGAGGATTCACTTGGCCTCACCATTACAGATAATGGTACTGGCTGTGCTTTCATAAAGGTAAGTCTGAAAAAATTCCTGTGTGACCTGAGAGTAACAGTTAAGAAAATCTACCAGGTCAAAGACAGTTGGAAATGAACTTCAGGGTGAGAGCCCTTTAAGAAGGGATAGATAGATTGGTAATGTTTCATTAAAAAATGTTTTAAATACATCATTTTTTGTTTACCCTTTCCTTGAGTTTCTTCTGTTCAGTTTAAACTTCCTCTAGAATTTAGAACTTACTGAGAAACTGGCCCTGGTGCCTACTCATCCATATGAGCTCTCTTAGTTCTGTAGTTCATTAACATCTGATGGTTTCCATGCGATTTCCTGATTTAGTGTTATTTCCAAGTGCACATACTTTTGGCCATCTTATTTACTTCTTTAAAAAAGCTCTTCAAACTTTTCTAAATGTTATAATTCTTTTATCAAAATAGAAAGAGAGCACTATGGAGCTGCAAAGGCAAGAGAAGGAAGTTTGAAATGGTATAAAAAAACTATAAGAACAGGAGTGGCAAAAAGAAAAGTAGATTCATCTCTTAAAAATAACAGTTACATTATTGTAATAAGTAGTTGTAAGAATACTGACTTATCATGAACCTGGCACTTTGCATACGTTTTCTCATTTAATCCTTATAATAGTTCTATTTGGTTGGTACTGTGTTTTTCATTTTATTTACTTTCTTGTTGAGGTGTAACAAATTTTTAATGTACAGCTTAATGAATATTTATATACTTACTCATATGTAACCACCACCCAAATGAAGGAAAATTTAATTTCTACCACCCAGAAGGCTCCCTTGTGCCCCTTCCCAATCAGTATTTTTAGCTCTTCCCCACAAAGATAGCCACTCTTCTGACCTCTATCACCATAGTTTGTTTTGCTTGTTCTTGAACATCATATAGGTAGCATATATTATGTACTCTACTGTTCCTGGCTTCTTTTGTTCAACAAAATGTCTGAGATTCATACATGGGCACTGTTATCAACCTCTGTTTTACAGATGTAGAAAACAGGACCAGGAGGTTTAAGTAGCTTGCTCTAAGTTTTCCAGCTGGACAAATTCAGGATTTGACTCCAAGAGATCTGACTCCAGAGCTGGCAATCCTCCTACCGAGCTAAGAATACATGATAAACTTCATGCAATAGAGCATGCTTCCATGCCTGTATTTTGTCAGAATCCTGGATTTGCTGATGCACTGTCATCATTACAAAAATAGTCTTAGGGAAGTTATCTTCTTAATTGTAAATAGTACTTTATTTAACTTCCCGTTTGATAGAATGGCTATTTTTAGCTCTGCAAAAGATATGACAGTGCTGAAGGTTGAGTGGGTGACCAAATGGAAAATCGGTGAGTTGGAAAGTCATGTGGGATTATCTGGGGGAAGCTCAGGACATGGGGCACACGCAGCAATGCCTTTCTAATGTCAGCAGGGAAGGGCTTGGAAGTTTTGCAAACATGCGTGGATTTTTTTATATCTTAGCCTCTGATGTTCAGAGCTTGTGTTTCTATTTTTTATTTAATGCCTTGTCAAACACGTGCCTGCTTCAGAGCTCTAGTCATTGGCCCTGTAGAGACAGAGAACATGATGGCAAAAAGGTGGTACATACAAACTGCTGACATATAGTTCAACTTAGAAGAGAAGTGAATATTATACTGTGTACATGGTTGGTGGGATTTTCTAAAAATTGAGGGGGGATAATTTCAAACTTACTGAAAGAATGTAACAATAACATGAAGAACTCCTATAAAGCCCTTTACTCAGATCTCCAATTTTTACCGTATGCTACATTTGCTTTCTTCTTCTCTCTCTCACACATGTATTATATGTACAGGCACACTCATAGACATATATGTAATTTCCCTGAACCATTTGAAAAAGTGGATTGCATATGTCATCTCTTTATCCCTTAATACTTCAGAATGTAGTTACTGAGCACAATGATGTTCTCTTATATATAACTACTAGAGGCCCGGTACATGGAATTCATGCACAGGATGGGGTGGGTGTCCCTTAGCGCGGCCTGCACCCTTTCTAATCTGGGACCCCTTGGGTGATGTCTGACAGTTGGACATGCCTTTCACAATCCGGGACCGGGGCAGCTTTGCCTGGGCCACAGCCACAGGTACCCAGGACCAGGGGCAGGGCAGCTTTGCCAGGGCCCAGCTTTGTCAGGAAGGACGTCCGGAAGGTCATCCAGAAGACATCTGGTCTAATTAGCATATTACCCTTTTATTGGTATAGATATTACAACTATGAAATTCAGGAAATCTGTCAGTGACAAATGCTTTTAAACTAATCTAATGTGTCCATATTGCAATTTTATCAGTTGTCCTAATAAATTCCTCTATAGCTCCCCCCCGACCCCCCGGTATAGATCCAATATAGGATCATGGGTTTCATTTAGTTGTCATGTCTTTTTAGTCATCTTTATTCTAGAAAAGTTCCTCAGCCTTTTATATAATATCCCTCAATTTGGGCTTTTCTGATTTTTCCTCATGTTGAAAAGCAGGTTACACATTTTTGGCAGGAAAATTAGATAAGTGATGTTGTGTCCTTCTCAGTGTACTACATCAGAAGGTGTGTTGTGTTGGTTTGTCTCATTTATGACGTTAATTTTTGTCACTTGTCTAAGTTAGTGTCTGCCAGTCTTACACACTGCAGAGTTAAATTTTCTTTTGCAGCAATTTGTAGGGAGATACTTTGAGATTATGAAAATATCCTGTTCTCTTACTTGTACCCCACAGATTTTGCATCTATTGGTAAGTTTTGCCTGAATTATAATGGTTGCAAAATGGCAGTTTTTCTAATTTCATTATTCCTTATATATTTCTTTAAAACCTTCTTAATGATAAAAGCACTCCACTTATTTTTTGGCTTATCTATTATCAGCACGGACAGGTGGTTTCTTATTTTATTCAGTGGGTTATGGTCCATTACTATTGTTTACTTTGATGCTGAAATCCTCTGAGAGTGGCCTGCAGGAAGCCCCTTCAGCTGCTCCTGTATCCTTTTGACATAGCTCCTGTCATTTTGGTGAGCAGTTCCTTCCTTTTGGCACAAGAGGTTCTAGTTTCATCTTATACATTTTTTCCCCAGGTCTGGAATCAACCATTTCTGTAAGGAGCTCTTGTTTTTTAGTGAGGACTGATATTTCAAAATCAAGATTGGATACTTGTTGTACTCATTCATTCAGTGTCACTGTTTCTAGGTCCTTTCAGGGGCAGGGTTAGAAAACATGCATTTTAGAATTTATAAATTTACTAGAGGCCCGATGCATGAAATTCTTGCAAGAGTAGGCCTTCGCTGCCTCGATCCGCCCCTTGCAGCTGAGGCAGCTGCCTCAATCCTCCCTCGCAGCTGCAGATGCCTCGACCCCTCTCTTGCAGCCACGGTGGCTGCAGCCCCAGCTTCGTCCTGGAAAGATGTCCGGTCTAATTAGCATATTACACTTTTATTATTGTAGATTATTATACTTCCAATTATATTCCTGTCCCGCAGAGTTCTCCTAGGCTTCCCCATACTTTTCAAAATCATTGAAATACTTTCTCAGAATAGTTTTAGAATTGCTATATTCATACTGTGAAAAATAGGCCTATTAAGAAGAGTTTAGGATTTGTATGCATCTTTTGTCTTTAAACTAAATGGATGTATATAATCAAAGGATTCTATTCAAAAGTTTCTGGGAATTGGTTTTCTCCTGCTCCCACGGCCCACATAATTGTTATTCATTTGAAATACTGTTGATTCCAATTGCTTCTCTCAGTTGAGGTTGAGTTATTCCTCTCATTCTTGTTGACTTATTTTTTTTCTGAATATGTAAAATATTAATATGATTCAAAAGTCAAAACTATGTTAAAAGATATTCAGAGATGTGTTACTCTCCCCTCCCCTCCCCCCTTCTATCCCAATACTCATTTCCCCCACTCGGTAGAAGTAATCAATTTCATTAATTTCTGGCTCACCATTCCCGAGTTTATTTTTGCCAAGATAAGCGGAAAAAAAGGGACTTTGCAGGAGTTTAGCATGGTCCCTGTGCAAGGATGATATGCAATCTTCTCTGTATAGTTCCAGTTTTAGTGTATGTGCTGCTGAAGTGAGTATTTGATATGCTTTTAGTGGTGGCTGGAAGTTGGGTAGGTACAAGTCAGAATAGGAGAGTGTGGTAGGGCTTCAGACAAGGGGAAGGTCAGGAGGGAGGATTCCATGCCTAGGAAGGCAGTGTAGTGTAATGCATAGGAACATGACTTACAATCAGATAGGCCTGCTTTTAGTCTAGGTTTAACCACTCATTGACTTGCTGCGTGACCTTGGACAAGTCATTAAACCTCTCTATGCCTTCTCTCAAATGGGAATATTAGCACCTACTTTATAGGATTATTTAGGTATAAAATGATGACACATATGAAATGTTTTACATACTTATAATTGACTAGAGGCCTGATGCATGAAAATCGTGCAGGAATAGGCCTTCCTTCCCCTTGCTGCTGGCACCGGCTTCTCTCTGGCACCCAGGACTTAGGCTTACCTGCGGCTGCCAGTAGGCACCCGAGACCCAGGCTTCCCTCACAGACCCGGCTTCGTTGGGAAGGTCGTCCGGAAGGTCGTCTGGTCTAAATAGTATATTACCCTTCTATTATTATAGATAGCTAGTATCTGAATAATAGTAATAATAACACATCATCACATAATTAAGAGATGAGATCAATGCAGATAAATATATTGAATAGTTCTGTATGCTCCAAACTCTTCAGGTGAAAAGACAACAGACTTAAACATTTATGATTTTAGGAAAAATTATATATATATATATATATGTATATATATAAAATCAGTCAGAAAATTGAGTATATTTAAAGAACAAAATTTTTACATTCCTATAACATTTTAAGACTGGATTTGGCAAACATTTTCTATAAAGGGCCAGATAGTAAATATTTTAGGGTTCATTATAATTTAAGATCACACACTCTCTGTTGCAACTACTCAGCTCAGCCATTGCAGCACAGAAGCAGTTATATACAACACTTAAATGATGAGCATGGATGTATTCTATATAAGTACAACCTTATCTATAGGCACTGTAATTTGAATTTAGTATAATTTTCACGTGTCACAACTATTCTCCCCCCCCCCCAACCATTTAAAATGTAAAAATCACTCATTTCTCATGAGCTATATAAAAACAAGTGGCTATATGAGCCATTGTTAGCTGCTTCCCTAGTTTAAGAGAAGACTTATACTTTGACTCAAAATAGAAATAAGGGCTTATACCAGGTGATTAAGGAATGAGGCTAAATTGACTTAAGAAAACTAAATTTATTTTGAATTAAGTGATTTATAAATAAACACAAAATGGTCATTATAGAATATCCTCTTGTAGAAATCTTTATGATTTGGGGTACTTTTACGTTAGTAGAATTAAGTCAATCACATTTTATGCAGCATGATCATTATTTTGAGAAATATGGTACTTATATATTTCTAACTTTTTTATTACTTAATTATCCAGAACTAATAATCAGCAAGGTTGGAAACATGCAAGTTCAAGGGGTCAGAGGGTTCTAGGATGGAGGTTAGAACCTGTGAGAAGAGGCATGTGAAGCCAGAAGAGAAGTAGTGATCTGAGGAATTAGCTAATGTTTGAGGTCCAGAAGCTGTGATATGGATGAAGAACAGCTTTAGGAGAAGTGAGCAAAAGTAAAGTGGAAAGGTGGGGTTGTCAAAAAAGAGATTGCAGAGTTCAAAGGTGATAGGTCATTTTCTCCCCCAGCTTTATTGAGATATAATTGACATATATAACATTATGCAAGTTTAATATGGACAGCATATTGATTTGATACATTTATATATTGCCAATGATTACCAAAGTGATAGATCATTTTGGACAGCTATAACCCAAAACTCTGCTCTTGGGGTCATCTCATCTGACTTTTTTTTTTTAAACTAGATATTTGATCTTGGGTTAGTTAGATCTGTCTGATTCTTAGTGTTTTGTGGAAAGAGCATGGCATTTTATAGTTATACCACTTCCATTTGAAACCCAATTCTGCTGTTTATTAGCTGTGTTATTTTGGGTAAGCCATGTTTCATTGTGCTTTGATTTCCTCATCCACTAATGGGATATTAAATATTCCCCTCCTAGATTTGTTGAGAGGACCAAATGAAATAATTATTTACAAATGTGAGTAAGGTTTCAGGGCAGTATTGGGAGGGTCAGCACAGATCTCAAAGTTGCTGACCATGGCGGTGGGGCCTGCAGCTCAAACAACTTTGAATCTGGTGCTTAAGACTTTCGGGGGGTTGGGGGGGTGGGAGGTCACCTTAGAGTTCTGCTGATACCTGTGAGGAGAAGACAGAGTTCTGTAAATATATGGGGTGTAATAATGGAAGATACTATCATAATGTCTGAAATGGTTGGGAATCTCTAAGTTTAATAATGTTGTAAATTCCTATCTTCCAAAAATATATTTAATGTCTTTGCTTTTTTCAGCATCAACCTCCAAAGTCAGGTGAAGGAAAGTTCTGAGTGTTACAGTGAATGATATTAAGTGATGCAGTAAATATAAGCATAGAATTAATGCCTCTTTTTACCCCTTCCTAATCCTTTGTGCCTGAGTAGCTCTTTTAGCAATATTATTAATCTCTATCAAATTATGGTTATGATTATCAAAGCATATTAGATTTCAGAAATTTGTCTCAATTGCCACTTCCTTCTTTATCTACTTAGGAAGCTAAGGCTCAGGTACATATAATTAATGTCTCCCATTTTGCTTCTGTATCTGGTTCACCTTATGGTACTCTTCCTCCAAGTTTCTTACGTTGACTTTCCTGTCTCTTCATCCCAGATCCGTATCTGCTGCCCGTGATGATTACATATGCTTTGACTTTTCTCTTGCTCACCTGGATTCTCACCTGCTGACTTCTGCCTCTCCTCCCTCTGTCTGGGCACTCTTCTGGTGGCTTCCGTGGCTACTCACAGGGCCAGGTGACCCTACATTTCTGTTACTCTGCCCTTTAATTTACCGGTAAGATTCATACAGGTCTTTAAAGAGTTTTATTTAGTTAGTTTTATATAACACTTATTTTTAACAAAATTATAACCATGTCTTAAATGAAAAATTATATGTAAACCTAAAACTGTATGGTACAGTTGATTGAGAAAAATAGGTTCAGAATGTATCAAGAAATAACTTAGAATAAAAATTAAGAAAAAAGTCAAGAGTTACAGATTTCCACATTCTCTAGTGCTTTAAGAATGGTTAGGTGACAGAATATTAGGGATTTCTTTGGTTGAGAATATTACAGATGTCCCCCATTTCCCCCTCTTTGCCCCCCCTCCACCTGGCTCCCACCCCACCCCAGGCCTTTTACTTCACCATTGTCTGTGTTTATGGGCTATGGAGATTTTTTGTTTGTTTGATCTTTGGATTCTAGTGTTCTGTTTAATCTGGCTTATGTTTCTGTGAGTAGTGTGTTGTAGTTACCCTTCTTTGTTTCCATAGCTTATAAGGCTAATGTGCACTTATAATAAAACAATGCCAGTTAGATTATGACATTTCTGGTTTCTTTGCTTTATAATGAACTATTGTAATAATATTGATAAGTTCTGTTTGAATCAGCATTATTGTGTCATTGGCATAAAGCATAGTAACTATTACAATGAACATAGCAGTGCTTTTAAAATTTCAGGGTAAAAAAGAAACCTGTTGTGAGTTTTGGAATATTAGTAATAAAATTTAAAAATTAAAAATGCCCAACTTTCCCAGGTTAGTCTTTTACAACTTTTTTTCTTTTGCCAATATTATGGAGAAGCTGGGGTACATTAGATCAATTTCTCTCTTAACTATTGTACACAGTGATCCATTAGCCAGCTGATTCAGATGTTATTCTTTCACCTGGCAAGAGTGAAGAGAGGCCCAGTGCACGAAATTTGTACACTGGGGGGAGGGGTCCCTCAGCCAGGCCTGTGCCCTCTCGCAGGGGAGCGGGCCTAAGCAGGCAGTTGGACATCCTTAGTGCTGCTGCGGAGGTGGGAGAGGCTCCCACCACTGCCGCTGTGCTCGCCAGCCGTGAGCTCGGCTTCAGATGAGCAGTGCTCCCCTTTCGGAGTGCACTGACCACCAGGGGGCAGCTCCTACATTGGAGCTGTGGTCAGTGCGCATCATAGTGACCAGTTGTTCTGCCGTTTGGTCAATTTGCATATTAGCCTTTTATGCCTTCGGGATCAAGCCAAAACCGGCTCTCCGACACTCCCCGAGGGCGCAGGCCAGGCCGAGGGACCCCACCAGTGCACGATTGGGGCCGGGGAGGGACACGGGAGTTTGGCCAGCTGAGGAGGGACCGAGGGAGGGCTCCAAGGCATGTCCGGTCCGTCTTGCTTAGTCCCGATCAGCCAGACCCCAGCAGCAAGGTAACCTACCAGTCAGAGCGTCTGCCCCCTGGTGGTCAGTGCACGTCAAAGCGACTGGTCAACCGGTCGACTGTCTGCCCCCTCTTGACCAGTGCACATCATAGCGAGCGGTTGAGCAGCCTTAGCATATCATTAGCATATTATGCTTTGATTGGTTAAACAGATGACCGATCAACTGGACACTTAGCATATTAGGCTTTTATTATATAGGATAGCAGCAGCCCCTGGTATTCCTATCCTATTATTCCCAGGAAGGATTTGTGACACCTGAGGCTGATCGTGGCCTTCATTTTGCTCAATTCCTTACCTTTGTGGAGGAACTTGTCCATCCTTTGCAGGGTTGTCACTTGTACAGTTTTCTGACGTTCCTAAAATTCCTTCAGAAATTCTTAGTGCTCTCTTAGGGAGTCTTAGCCCTCATTTTGAGGCTGTAGTATTGTATCCGGGTAAGATAGATTTAAGAATAATCAATTGAAATTTCTCTTTGATTCCTAAGTTCTCACCTAAAATATATGTGGAAAATCCTATCTAATAAAGAGGGATTATGCAAATTGAACGTCACACTGTCACAAAGATGGTGGCGCTCATAGCCATAATATGGTGGTGCCCAATCCCCTCAGCCCTGTCGGAGTCCCCAAGTCCTTTCAGCCATGCCGGGGCGGGGGAGGGTGGCAGGCGCCTGGTGTGGCCAGACCCGCCCTCAGCCCCCCAGCCACCTAGGGCCGGCCCGAGGTACAGGCAAGCCTCGGATGTCAGCTGCCCAGCCACCTAGGGTCGGCCCAAGGCGCAGGCAAGCCTTGGATGTCGGCTGCCCAGCTGATGCCTGAGGCACAGGAAAGCCTCCGATGTTGGCTGCCCAGCCACCCAGGGCCGCCCTAGGCTCAGGTCACCAGGGCCTGCTGAGACTTGCGCTGCCAGCAGTGGCAGCAGCAGAGGTGTGATGGGGGTGTCGCCTTCCCCTGATCGCCGGGTTGCCTCCCACCCTGAGGGCTCACGGACTGTGAGAGGGGGCAGGCCGGGCTGAGGGGCCCCTCCCCCTCCAGTGCATGAATTTTCATGCACCGGGCCTCTAGTGATGCTATAAAAATCATTTTTATTGGCTCCCCAAATGGTAAACACACCTGTCTTTTATTAAGTGTCAATTTTCTTAGCTAAGGTTGTATGAAGTCTTGAGTCATGGCATTTGTAGCGAAGGGTTAAAAAATATAGCCAGTAGAAAAAGCTCAAGTTCTGTTCTTATGTAATGGGCTTCATGTTGAAATGATTTAATAATCATTTATGGAGGGACTCTTCTCTGCAGGCATTGTGCTAGCTACAGGGCATACAATGGTGAATACGACCATCTCCATCCCCAAGGTAAATAAACAATTGCATGGTGGTTATGTTGAACTTGGCAAATTACTTGATCTCCCTAAGTCTCAATTTTCCTGAGACATGAGACTCTCATTAAGGTTGTTAAAATTAAATGAGATAGTAAATGTAAAGTGCTTAGCTTAGAGCTCAGCATATATAGCAAAAAGTACTGCAGAAGCATGATGAGAGTGATACCTTACCTAATCTCGGGGGAGTGGGCTGGAGAAGATGTCAGGAGGAGCTTCTCAGAGGAGGTGGTGGCTGGGATGGAGCTGAATTCTAAATGATAAGGAAGAAGAAGAATGGATGGAGGTAAGATGGTTGTCTTTTGTTGCTTGGTCTTCCATCTTTAACTGAGCATTAAATTGCATTGTTAATATGTTAATATATTGTATGTTATGTCTCAAGAACATGAAAAGTAATGTTACAAAGTTCTATTTTACATTAAGCAATATCCTTAATTTTTTTCCAGAGAATTAAAGAGGGCAGCATAATTGACTCAGTTAAAACAATCT
Source organism: Myotis lucifugus (assembly GCF_000147115.1). Classification (NCBI taxonomy): domain Eukaryota; kingdom Metazoa; phylum Chordata; class Mammalia; order Chiroptera; family Vespertilionidae; genus Myotis; species Myotis lucifugus. The sequence continues at coordinate 4,407,378 of NW_005871073.1, forward strand.
GTGTGGGAGATCATATTGAATCCATAAATGGAGAAAATATTGTTGGGTGGCGTCATTTTGATGTTGCTAAGAAGTTAAAGGAATTAAAAAAAGAGGAACTTTTTACCATGAAGTTAATAGAACCTAAGAAGGCATTTGGTAAGTTGGTTTCATGTGTGTGTGTGTGTGTATATTCCTTACCCTGGACATCTTTCTTTTTTAAAATCACTTTATTACCACTATTTATATACTTTTCATACTTATACTTTTCTCTTTGTGCTGAATTGTTTTTTCTTTTACATTTTTATCTATAAGTGTTTTCAATTACCGTTTATATTTAATATTATTTTATATTAGTTTCAGATGTACAGTAGAGTGGTTAGATACTTGTCCCCCTGAAATTTCCAGTTTCCCTGACGTAACTCTCTAAGGGAAATGAGTACTGTGGTGTGGTGCCACGTGCTTCTGGTGTATCATTTAAGAACATAGGAAATAATAGATAGTACTACTTATAAGGAAAACAAACATTGAAGGACAAAAAAATGGCCTAGAAGGACATTCTCTAAAAAAGGCATTTGGAGTTACAGAGTCTTTGAGTTTGATGTGGTCGTTCCAAGCCAAGAACTGCACATTGTGTTGTGTTCATCTTCCTAAGCAGTTCGATTTTTATTAAGTTCTCTAAACTATATTAGCTGTCATTCCTGGACCACAATAGCAAAAACTTTAGTTACACACAGAAGTGGTATTTAAAATAGTTGTCTAGTCTATTTTAAAGACTTTTCCTCCTTTGGCATTCTGAATTGGCAGGGTGGGATGGTATGAAATTACTTTGGTGTGACATCTGTACTTGCTTGGTTTTAGCCATGGCAGCTGTGTTCCAGCTCTTGTTCAAACCCCCAGGGCCATCTCATCTCCAGGAAAAGATGCCAGCTTCTCTCAGTACCCAGCACTATTTTAATAAGCCGAGTGACGGCCTAGTGTTCATCAGTGTGAAAATATCTTCAGAATTATTCTGGGCCTGCCCTTACTCATCCATGACCCCACCCACTTGGTGTTCTTTCCTTTGCTCAGGGAACAGAAATATTCCTTGTGGCTTCTCTAATGGCTCTTTTCTCAGGGTAGTTAATGACCATGATGGGAGGATGCAGTGGGTCTGGGGAATTACGCTTCTTCCTTGAGCAAGGAAGTGGCAGATCCTAGCCATATGGAATTGGAAAATGTTTTCTGCTTCCATGTGATTCTGTGTCTTTTAATAGAAACACAGTATAGGTTATATTACTTGTGGGAGACAGAGTTCCAAGAAGATGTAAGGAAAGAATGCTTTATTCGGTGCTGCTCTGGGGGGACCACTATAGAAACCCGGCTATGGATAAGGTGATGCTGCGTGGTGCATTGCAGCATCTGAGCTCGCTTCTCACAGAGGAAGGTGGGACAGCACTTGTTCCTTTTGAAGTGGCTTTGCTTGGTAACCAACTTCCCAGGTTTCACAGTACATAAATTGATAGCACGTAGACCAGGGGTCCTCAAACTACGGCCTGCGGGCCACATGCAAATACAAATATTGTATTTGTTCCCATTTTGTTTTTTTACTTCAAAATAAGATACGTGCAGTGTGCATAGGAATTTGTTCATAGTTTTTTTTTAAAACTATAGTCCAGCCCTCCAACTGTCTGAGGGACAGTGAACTGGCCCCCTGTTTAAAAAGTTTGAGGACCCCTGACGTAGACAGTTTGAGAGAAATAGTATTTGATTGATTGATTTATTATTTAAAAATATTTTTATTGATTTCAGAGAGGAAGGGAGAGGGAGAGATAGAAACATCAATGATGAGAGAGAATTATTGATCAACTGCCTCCTGCATGCCCCACACTGGGGATTGAGTACACAACCCAGGCATATGCCATGACCAGGAATCGAACCGTGACCTCCTGGTTCATAGGTCGATGCTCAACCACTGAGCCATGCTGGCTGGGCAGAAATAGTATTTGATTTAGACTCTGTAAATCAAAGTCATTCTCATAGTACAGCCCAAGGAAGATAATTTTCTTTCCACATTTATCTCTGCCTCATATTATTCTTGTTTTCCAGAGTTAACCTTTTCCTATGTTTTCTTTGTTGCCTCCTAAGAATCCCATGAATAGACTTGAGAAGAACATTGGGTACGATTTTCCTAAAGAAGGTATATTATTTCAGCATCCTAAATTCTGCCGGTGCTGTGGGTTAGGATACCTGGAGGTTGATATTGGAGCAGTGACAGATTTTCATTTTCCAAGGCTTCTATGGCAGTTTATCTTAACACAACATAAGCCTGCTGGCTTACATGCATTTTCCAGTCTGTGGGTTGGTCCTTGCCTCTGGGCCCCAGCCTGGGGACTTTTCTCTTAGATGTAGGCCTTACTGCACTGCCCATTCTTCAGCCCTTAATTTTGCAGTTTATCTTTTTGCCTCTGAGATAAAGGCAACACTAGTTTGTTCCACATCCTCTGGCTTCATCTCAGCACATTGCTCTTTGCCAGGGAGAGAGCATATACACATCTGGAGGTACTTGGTGACTAGGCTTCCCTTAATTCTCTTGGTCCTAATCTTACTTTTTGCTATGTTTTCTTCCTTCCTTTGTTTTTCTAGCATTATCCTTGATGCATTGACTCAAATTTCATATTTTGTTTTTATTTTAAATAATTATTTGACTCTCTGCCATCTTGGATTTCTACCAGGAGAAAGGGCCAGTCTAGGTGAGGTAGAATTTTCTTTTTTCTGATTCAAATAGGCCATATTAGCTGAAGCTAAGTCATTTCTGGGATTTTACCAAAAGCTGAGAGAAATGGCCATACACTCCAGTATTTTACTACCAATTTCCCTAAAGATTTAGCCTCAGAAGCATGTGAACTGTGTGTCCCAAAATACAGGAGGGAGTAGTGTAGTTAACTGCCTTGTAATGGAGTAACATGGATGATGAACACAACTTAGCTATGAAGAGGGGCACCCTTCCTACCTGCTCCTGTTTCCATAATTAGGTCTACCACTAGTCATATCCCACTTCTAGGGGCCATTATATGTGTCAAGATTTAAAAAATATATGTATTTTATTGATTTTTTACAGAGACGAAGGGAGAGGGATAGAGAGTTAGAAACATCGATGAGAGAGAAACATCAATCAGCTGCCTCCTGCACACTCCCTACTGGGGATATGCCCGCAACCAAGGTACATGCCCTTGACTGGAATCGAACCTGGGAACCTTCAGTCTGCAGGTCGACACTCTATCCACTGAGCCAAACTGGTTAGGGCTGAGCTGAATCTTAAAAGAGGCTTGCTCAATGAACAAATTAGGGAAGGTTGTCCTAGGGAGTAGGAACAGAATAAGCAAATATGCAAAGGTCTGGAGCAGTATTATATATCTGGGAATATGATGATGCATGTCAATGTGATTGGAATACAGGTTATAGGTGGTGGTGTGGCAAGAAATGAAGCTCAAGAGTCAGTGGGCCCCTAATTATCAAGGGTCTTATTATGAAGACTAGAGGCCCCATGCACAAAATTTGTGCATGAGTAGGCCTTTGCAGCCCCAGCTTCGTCCAGAAGGTTGTCTGGAAGGTCATCCGGAAGGTCATCGGAGGGTCATTAAGCTGTTTGGCTGTTAGGTTGATTTGCATATTATGCTTTTATTATTATAGATAAAGAGTAGGCAATGGAAAACTAGTGAAGGATTTTAGGTAGGGGAGTAACATGATGAGACTTGGATTTTAGAAAGATTTTTTGAAGACTATGTCAGACTGTGGGATGGGCTATGAGTTAGAGGTTAGGAAATCCATAAAGATTCAATTGTGTTACTTGAGGAGAAGAAAATGAAATTATGAACTTAGACATGGAAATAAGAAAGGGTTCGGAGGAATAGACAATGGTTTGCTGGAGCCATTTGCGCATACCTCTTTTCAGCTTCATGTTCAATGACATCAAGTTGGTTGTTTGAAATTGGCTATGGTGGGGTGTTTACATCACAGAAATGAGCAAGTGCTGTAAGTTGGAGCTTGGTAGCCTGGAGAGGTGATTGTTAAATATTTACCTGCATACCACTCGATGTTAAGAAGGTAGAATTAGTTACCCATTGGAAGTAGAGGTAAAGGAAAAGAAATTGCAAATGATGACTCACAGATTTTTTGCTTGTGTGAGGGACTGAGTGTGGTGCTATTCTTTGAAATGAGGAATTCTTTAAAAAAAGATTTGAGTGAGGAGATAGAGAAGAGGTTAAACTTATAGTACAATTTTGGACCCTTAAAGAATTTGAAATCTGTGGGGCAAATTCAGTCGGAAAATGTGCAGAGGTAGAGGGATGTTGAGAACAGGGGTCTAGGGAATGGGATTTATGAGTACAGTTGTATGCTGTTTAACAGCAGGGATACATTTTGAGAAGTGTTATTAGGCGACTTTGTGGTTGTGCTAACATCGGAGTGCACTTGCACAAACGTAGATGGTATAGCCTACTACACACCTAAGCTACCTGTTTATGGCCTATTTCTCTATAGGCGAGGAAAAATAAATTCTCCTTTACTCTTTGAGTTGTTGGGTTTTAGGTAGGGGGCCTTGATTACCCCTCAGGAGCAGGGGGAGGTGGAGAAGCTCTGAGGGTCAATTGGGGCCAGCAGCCACCACTTGCTGGCACCAGCAGCAGGTGCGAGTGCTGGGCGGGACTGTGGTGTGCAGAAGCAAAGAATTTTCAGTAACCACCAGAGACTCGCCCTGATGACAGCGACTGGCACCCCACCTTTGTCTGGAGCCCCTGCTCACCTTCTCCACCATCCTGCTGTGGCCGCCACCCGCCCGCCATGTTCCACGCTCTGTTGCCTGCTGCCAACACCCACCATGTTCTGTGTGCGCCCCCTGGTGGTCAGCACACGTCATAGTGACCGGTTGTTCGGTTGTTCCGCCGTTTGGTCTATTGGCATATTAGGGTATTATACATATAAATGTGTGTGTATCTATAGCTATCTACCTAGATATAGATATTGTATACCTATGGGTCATGATATAATGCACATATTTCTCACTCTGTGTCATTGCAAAAAACATTTGAAAGCCACAGGTTTAAATGACTCCCTTATTGAAAGTCTGTAGTTTAATGGGAACTCTCCCATATCCAGCATGGTTTCTCTTGGTCAGCTGCTTTCTGATCCAAATTTTCCTTCTTCTAGCCATGAGTTGATGGCAACCATCCCAGTCCTTATCAAGTAGCGGCTGGAATGTCTCTGGTGCTATTTTCTTTCTTTCCTTTTTTTTCAAGGGCATGGCTCACTTCCTTCCCTCTTTTGCCAATGAAAAGGAACATGTCTCCACAATGAGCTCAACGCTGCAGAGTTTGCCCTGTAAACCCAGATTTTCCCAAGGCTATGAAAATTCACTCTTCCATTTTACTGGCTTTAGGACCAGACTAGCTCAACTGGTTTGTTTTCCTATGAGGCCTTTTAATGGCAGAAAAATAATTATTAAATGTATGAGGCTTTGATTCCATTTTACTTAGAGGAGTCTCCGTTTGGTTTATCCTGGAGACTTTTGAAAGTTTGCAGTTGTTGCTCTTCATGGAAAGAGGTTTGTGGAAAGAGGCCTGAAAGTGAGAAAGGGAATTGAAAGAAAGTTTACTTCCTAAAGCACAGATAGTCTTTATTTTGGGGTTAAATTTTGTAACAGCCCTCTGGCCTCTGTCTTCTTTTAGAGGCTTCATTTCTGTGCTATGTGTCCATCGGAATAGGATGTTCAGTATGTGAATTATGTTTGAGTCATTCACAGCTGGAAAACTCGGACCTCAGCTTCGTGATTCAGCTTAATTGATGCACTCGTTTTTAAAGATTAAATACATATGATTTTAAAGAGAAACTCTGGCTTTTAAGTTTTGTATGGCTTTTTAGATATCTCAAACATTAGATATTTCAAACTTTCTATTATTCATGCTATTTCAAACGACAAATGTTTGTGGTGCTTCTTCATATGTATTGAACTCTACCAGATATCCTGGGGAATATGGACAAAGTTACAAAAGGACAACAAAAGTGCAAGTCATTAAGTGCATACCCTCCGCCACATACGGCTGTGTGATAATGTGACATCAGGTGAATGAAATTAACCTTTCTTTGCTTTGGTTTCCGCACACATAAAACTGAAGATGATGACAGTATCTACCACACTGGGCTGCTGTGAGTTTTAAAATGATAAACATCTGTAAACAGTCACAGAATAGTCCTTAATGCAGAGTAAGTCCAATAAGAGTGAGCTGATATTACTACTGTTATTATGAAGGTGTAACCTTTTCTTTAAGTAGTAAATTTAGAAACAAGATGAACCTACATGAAACAGGAAAAACAATGTGGGTGAGTTGCTGATTAGCAAGTGTTTGTTGAGAATTCTGGTATGCTTCCAGATCCTGGAAAGACAGATGGTAATATCACATCTCATATCAAAGAGTGAAATATATCAGTCTATCATTGTCATAGCTTCGATTACTTTTCTAAGTACTTGCTAAGTAGGAAATCATTTAATCCTTACAACCATTCTAGAAGAGTAAGCAATTTGTTCCAGGTTTTGGAGCTAGCTGGCAAGTGAAGGAGGCAGGCTTCTAACCTAGGCAGCGAGTCTCTGGAGCCAGCTCTCTCAGAACTATTATGTTGTCAGCACATTCGTTGTCCTCCAGGAGCTTACAATTTACATAAAGGAGCGGGTGCGTTAAGAATCAAGTAATCAAAAGAGGGGATATCTGGAATACCTTCAACAGTAAACATAGATTAAAAAGAAAAATAATCAAGTAATTGCCCTGGCTCAGGTAGCTCAGTTGATTAAAAATGTTGTCCCCATACATCAAGGCTGCGGGTTCGATCCCCGGTGAGGGGACATACAAAAATCAACCTGTAAGTACATAAATAAGTGGAACAAAAATTGCTGTCTCTCTCTCTCTCTCTCTCTCTCTCTCTCTCTCTCTCTCTCTCTACCTTCCTCTCCAATAAAAAAAAAGAATCAAATAATTCTATTAATAGCAGTGATAGCTACCATTTATTGGATGCTTATTAGAAGCAATATGGTCTTGTGGTCTAGAACATAGACTCTGGGTTTAATTTCTCCCTCTGCTGCTGATTACCTGTGTGATCTTGGACTAGTTACTTACTCCCTCTATGCCTGTTTACTAATCCATAAAGTGTTGTGAGGATTAAATGAGTTAATGTATGGAAAGTACTCAGGATAGTGCTTGGCACATAGTGCTACACGAATGTTAGTCATTGCTACGAGGACTACTACTCTTAGGGCCTGATTTAATCCTCATGCCATTCCTATGAAGTTTTCCAGATAAGTGACTGAGGCTTGGGCAATTAAATACCTCACCGAGGTCACGCAGTGGTGGGCGGGAAGTGCAAGGATAACACTCCAGTCCTCTTTGCTCCCCAGGCTGGTGCTCGTAACGTTATGTGTTACTGCCTTTTTAGAACTGTGCTATGTGCTGTAATGCAGATTTAAGCAAAGTGGAATTCCGCTGACCTGTCCATGACTGGGAGGGGTTCTAAGGCTTAGAGTGTGGGGGTGGCTGGGAGAAGTGGTACTATTGGGAAGGACTTCCCCAAAGAGAAAGCCATGGGACAGATGATGTTTGGCAGGTCCCACTATTATCAGGGACCTGTGTCCCGTTCCCATGTAACTTCCCTTGCGAGGTGACAGGACATCCAACAGAGTTGCATAGGGATGTTAGAGCTGTAAGAGCCGTGGCCTTGCAACGGCTCCCTGTGCCCTGGGCTTGGCACACTGACTTCGACAGAGAGCTTCAGAGTAGAATCCGTGTACACTGAGCCTAAAATCAACCCTCCAGATCCTGAGAAGGGGAGAGACTTCTCAAGCATAACAAGACTCAGTTTCTTACCAAACCTGTGGTGCAGGGAGCTTCAAGTCAGGTTCAGTCTGACATTTCTTTTTTTCCAGAATTGTGGAGTAAAATTTAAATCCACTACAGAAATTTCAATGGGTGTTCAGAAAAGGGAAAGATACCAGCAGGCTGGACTAGGTGAGAAAGATTCCTAGAGAAGATTGCACTTGAACTTGGCTGTGGGGCCTGGGAAAAGTATAGACAAGGAAGGATGGTTTCCTATGGGAAGTGTCCAGGACAGTAATGAGTCTAGCCTTGGAGGGACTACAGCAAATCAGGCTGCACAAGTAGCTCCAATGGCCCCTGTGAGACTGAGACGGCCCCTGGGAAGCTGAGAAAAATACCACATGAACTCACTCATTTATGGATAATAAGGACCATTATAGACTGAGGAACAAAAATGGATACAGAGGCAGAGCAGCATTGAGCAGACTGTCAAACTACAGTGGGAAACCTGGGGAGGGTTGAGCGGGGTAGGAGATCACCCGAAGGACTTATATGCATGCATATGAGAATAACTAATGGACACAAGACACTGGGGGGTGGGGGAAGCCGGGGGAATGTCAAGGGGGGGGGCGGGGAGACATGTGTAATACTCTTTGTAATACTTTAAGAAATAATAAAAAAAAAAGACAGGAAAAAGACAGGAAAAAAAAAAGTAGCTCCAGGCCCTAGTAAGAGGAGCTCGGAAAACTAGGAGGGGGACTTGAGCTTGTCTTAGGGGATAATAGGGAGTCATTTTGATATGAGAGCTGAAGAATGACATGATAAAATAGATTTTAAGGAAGTAAGCCCAGAGGGACAATGAAGCCATATTTGGTTAGAGGAGAAGCCATGTAAGAGGCCGCTGCAACAGTCCAGGGGTAAATGATAAGGGCTGGGATTAGGGGCAGCAGTGGGAATTCAAAGAAAAGAAAAAATCCTGGGTAATAATGTAAAGGCAGAAATGGGGTTGAGGTACATTGATGATCCTTAGCTAAAGCAGACAGGAAAGTTGAGAAGAAGCAAATGTGACTCCCCGGATTTCTACCTTGAGAGCCTGTGATGAAAGTGATCATTGGAAATGAGGCAATTGGGGTGTAGAGATGGTGTGGGGAATGTCAGGGAGAAAAGTTCAGTTTGAGATGTTTTGCATTTTATCTGACAGTGGCACTTTTTCTTTTTCTTTTTTTTTTTTTGGCAAAGGTTTAAAGTGCTCACAATGACAAATTTTGCAACTTAATCTTTTTATGTTAGAGCTTGTTCTGATATCTAGTTAGACATGTGTTTGGCATCTACCACAAAGACAGTACGGAAAAAGATAAATGAAGAGCAAGTTCTTTTGTGGGGTGTGGCAGATGTGTTAGAGGAATTCTGAGTGTAACTGATACATGTGTGTCCAATGTAAAGACCCAGCTGGACAAATACCCTGGCTAAATATGCACTCTTTTCTGCTCTAATTGTTGTTGACCTAAGAATATCCAAACTTGCAGAGAATTTTTATAAAAATTTACTTGAGCCAAGCAGAGGGTACAACATGCCTAGAAGCAAGATCTCAACAGACTGAGGAAAATGCTTCTCAGGAAGACCATTGCACCTTCTTTTCTGCATTTGGAATTAAGGAGGGAACGAAGGGAAGGTTACTGAAGACGAGAGAAAGCAAGGTGTGGACTGGATTACAGGATAGTTAACAGGGGTATGTGCACTTTTGAGGGTGGCTTCTCTTTTGAGGGGTCTGATGAGAGGTGTTTTAAAGGTGTGTTAACCTAGATGCATGGAAACAATGGACTTGTTTAAAGCAAAGATAAACCTTTTACTAAAGAAGTTATAGGTCCAGGGCATGACCTGCCCATTTAGGAATTTATGATCACATTACTCTGTGAGGTTACTTTCCACACAACCTCTTTGCATCCACATTGTAAACTCTCATTAATAGAAAATGTAGTAAATGCTCACGTTTTTAATCCGAGAAAAATGCAATTATCATAATGTATAATACTAAAATCGTTGTAATCTGTATTTCCCAAGACACCCTAAACAGTGACTGATTTATTAGAACAGTGTTTCTCAACCTGGGCTGCACATTAGAATCACCTGGGAATCTTTTTAAAATCCTGATTTCTGGGCCCCATCCTCTGGAAATCTGTTTCTTGTTACTAAATGTTGTGCCCCCACCCCATAACAAAGAAACAGAATTTCCAGAGGATGAGGCCCAGAAATCAGGATTTTAAAAAGATTCCGGTGATTCTAATGTGCAGCCAAGGTTGAGAACCACTGATTTAGGACGAATATCAACTACTAGTATAGAGTAGAAGGTAGATAACAGCATTCAGCTGTTTTTAAACTTAGCAATTAAAATAGGAATGTAGGCTGAAGGGATCAAAAATGATGCTAAAATGTAAGTGGCTTCCTTAATTTGTTGAATAGTATGAGCATAATATAACTTATTAGAAAAAACAGCAATGATACCAATAATACATATTTTACCAGAAAGTATTTGTAAAATGGTAGTTATATAATTATAGGAAAATGGATTTAAGAAATTATGCTCAAGGCCTGGCTGGGTGCTCAGTTGGTTTGAGTGCCGTCCTGATATGCCCAGGTTTTGGGTTTAATCCCTGGTCAGGGCACATATAAGAATCAACCAATGAACATTGGCTGGGTAGCTCAGTTGATTAGAGCACCCCCCTCCTCCACCCCCATGACTGATATACCAAGGTTGTGGGTTGATTCCAGGTCGGTCAGGGCACATACTGGTATAAGAATCAAGCAATGAATGCATAAATAAGTGGAACAACAAATCTCTCTCTCTCCCCTCCTCCTCTCTAAAATTTTTTTTTTAAAAAAAGAATCAACCAATGAATGCTTAAAATAAGTGGAACAACAAATTTATCTTTCTCCCCCCGCCCCTCTCTCTTTCTCTCTAAAGTCAATAAATTAAAAAGAGGAGAAATTATGCTCAAAATTGTGGTTGGAGTATGTTTTCAGAAAATGTTAAGTGGATAAACAATTCTCATTATGTATGAAAAAATGTTTGATATATTAAGTGAAAAGGCAGATTATAAAACAATGTACAGTACTATCCCATTTATAAAAGCAATCTTTAAATGTAGAAGAAAAAGGACTTATAGTGTATGCATGTTGAAATGTTAGCAGTTATCTTTAGGTGTTGAGTTTATTAATAATTTCTTTCTTTCTTTAGGCTTCTTGTGTTTGTTTTTTTTTACATTTTAAATATAAAGTGAACAGACTAATTTTCATAACCAGAAAACAATTATTTTAAAAATGGAGGCTAGCATTCCTAGGCTAAGAAGTAGAGAAACTGAATCATTCCACTTTTAGTGGCTTTATAATTTCTAACTATATGATTATTCTCATTTTAAACAGTTTTCTTTAATATTATTATAAATGGGTCCATGTTAGAAATGTGGTAGAATATTACATTGTATTGTCTCTTTAAATTGCCAGGATCGTTTTTGTAATACTTTTAACTTTTTAAAGGCCAGGGGGAAATATGTGTAATAAATTATAATAAAAGTTAAATTCAATTTTTTAGTTTTGCATTCCCATGATAAAATCATACTGTGGAATAAAAGAAGTATAAAAGGGTAAAAAGAAAATATTTTAGATATCACTCTTTTAAAAAATCTTTCTATATTAGAATTTAGAGGTCTGGAATCTGTTTTTTAACATAGTTCCCTCTGGGTTAAAGATATGCACCTTCTTCCTAGACATAACATTAACTGTTGCCTGTAATTTCAGGGTTATAAAAACACAGTTAAGTGTTTCTCAAATGACACATTAACCAAAGAACAAAGAGATTTTGGGTACAGTTTTTCCACTTCTGACACTTGTCCTTCACTGCTGAGTCCCATCAAAGGAACAGTTAAGAGCCACTCTGCGTGTTTTTTGTGGGGTTGGTTCATGTGTTGCCAGACCATCTGATCCAACAGACAACTGATGCCTTGTGCACGTGGCTTCCTCTTGCTTCCTTTTTCTTGCTTTTTATCTGTCCCAGTACTGCTTTAAAACCTGACATAACAGAAACCCATAGCTATTCTAAAGAAGTCTGAGAAATTTTGGAGAGAGGAAGGACACATGGACAAAAGGAATGTACAGTCAAAATGTTGAATTCTGGGATGTAAGCTGGGTTTTGTCAAACTATTCTGAGAAAAGTGTGTGTGTGTGTGTGTGTGTGTGTGTGTGTGTATGTATTGTATGTACGTTGGTGGTGAAAGTAGGGTAGGGAACACATGAGCTGTCTGTGGACAGTGCCATTTGTGTATGTCCAAGCTCATAGGAATGTGTCAGTCTCCAAGAGAAACTTAGAATGTGAGTTTTTATGAGAAATCTTTTAAATTAGATATGTAGTAAGGCTAAGATTATATAAGGAAGATAATAGAACTCTGATTTGTGTCCAACTTTTAAATGTTGGCAACTAATGAAAAAATCAGAGAACATTGCATACGTCACAAGCATGTCTGTGGACCACATGTAACTATGGACTCCCTGTTTGCAACCTTGGCCTAAGAGAATTGTCTTTCATGCCTGAGTCCTTTGCTCCGGTGGCATCTGTGCACACTGAGCTCCTCAGGTACCCAGAGTGAAGAACGTTTCAAGTGAATCATTCCCAGGAGGGGCAGAGGCCTGGTGAGCAGAGAGTCACCCCGTTGGGAGGGACTCTAAACCATAAGCTCTCCATTCCTTGCCTTTGGAGTCTTTGCGCCCATGGCCTGGAACCCTTTTCCTTCCCCTTCCTTTTCCCACTTAGCTTTGCTGTCTTAATCCTGGATGGTTGGGTCTCTGCTTGGACATCACTTCCTCCAAGACGTTTCAGGCTCATGAGAATGAAGCATGAAAGGCCACTTGGACCTTTGATAGCATCCCTCCTATGGATTACTAAATTGAGGTGATGACATCTGTTCCTTGTGAATTTCATGAGTGTGAATCAACCTCTGAGACTCAGTCTGCTCTGAGAACACTGGAAAAAAAGGAAAAGACAAGAAAAGAAAAGTAAAGCATTTCTGAGCCTGCAATGCTGAGGAACGTTGGTGGCCACCTCCCACAAAATCCACCCTGAGTTGCCATTTGGCTACTCTTTTAAAAAATTCTTTTTATTACTATTTTAATTGTTTTCGGAGAGGAAGGAAGAGGGAGAGAGAGATAGAAACATCAATGATGAAAATCATTGATCGGCTGCCTCCTGCACGCCTCCCACTGGGGATTGAGCCTGCAACCTGGGTATGTGCTCTTGACCGGAATCGAACCCAGGACCCTTCAGTTTGCAGCCCGGCACTCTATCCACTGAATCAAACCAGCTAGGGTTTGGCCACTCTTTTGATGTTTCTCTTGATGTGTAACTCCAGAGATGGAAATTACAGACGTGGATTGGTGAATTGGGTGAGGTAGCTTACATGGGTGGCTGGAGGAGGGGGCTGCATGTTTCATTTCTATGATGGAGTGGTGATATGTATGGGCACTTGCTCACGTGGTGTCATGTAACTCTAATAGGGGAATTTGGTGTGTGTGGGCTGTCGTCCAATAAGATGGACTCTGGAAGGCCTCCAGGGCTGTGGGCCCCCAGAATGAGCTGGGCTTAAACTCAGCCACTTTGTAGAGTCTGAGGAGAGCAAGGGGAGGGTCATCTGTTGTTTCCACCCTCCTGTAAATTGAAGGGGAAAGTCATAGTTTTATAGAAAAGATAACATAGAATAAAAAAGGGACCTTTGTATCTGAAGTGACAATTTTCTGAATAATAGAAGAGAGACCTTTGCATGTTTCTCATTCTAAGAGAGAAAACCAGCGCATATGGTGCCGATGGGGAGGGAGTGGGAAGAGCAGATCACTCTCTCCAGCAGCACTAACGCCAGCCAGGCTACTGGGCTGAGCACCGTTCAAGCATTAGCCCTTTGAACGCTTAAAACAACACTGTACCTAAGAGTTTTTCTCATTTTACTGAAAAGGACTGGTTCCTCGAGTTCACACAATTTGTAAATGGAGGAGCTGGGGTTTTAAGCTCAGGTTCTCTGATTCTCAAGACCAGCTCTTGTTCCTTGAGCAACCGTTGGTATAGCCGTATCCGCCAGTGTCCACCTCCCCTTGAAATCGTGGCTCTGCCCCTGCTATGAAAGCTGTGCTCTGTCCTCCAGGCCAACATGGGCCCTCTTGGGACCAGAGCAAGACCTTGTGCAGAAGCAGGAGAATTCCGGGCTTCCCCCCGTGTCATCCCGTGTCAGCCGGGGATCTAAGTCACGTTACATGTGCTCCTCCTGAAAATAGGGCTTTGGCTTCTGTCAGTTCTTCTTCTTTCCCTGGGGTTCAGGGTAGGACTAGAGACAGATACCTTTTTGCCTCCTCCATTTTCCCGTCTCTCTGATATAGCAGAGACTGGGGTTGGTCTGTTTACTGAAAATGCTAGTTGAGATGGGGTGTTATAAACAATGAAACAAGTGTTTCTAAGCATTTTAAGACCTATAACTACACATTCTTTTACCACTCTTATGATATAAAAGGCCCTTTCTTTGAGTAGAAGACACAAATCGGAGCTCTGTTATCCTCCTTATGTAATCACAACCTTCATGCATATCTACGGGTTCTGTTTTATTTTTTTAAAAACCAGATATGTGAAATGAATGTTGAAAGATATTTTTTTTTCTAATCTCCTAGCGTCATCGTGCCCACACCTAATTTTTTTTTTTTTTTTGCAAAGCACTCTTATGGAGTTTTTCCAAAGCAGTTAACCTAGTTTTCCTAGCAATAATAACTTGCTGTTCCACACCTACCAGCTCATGTACTTTTAAATTAAATTACATAACTAGAGTAGCAGATATAATTGTCACAAAGGGGCTTGGGAGCACACAGGATTGCTTCTTGGTGCCCGGGAGCAGCTGTGAGTGTCCTGTGCCCCAAGTGACCTGCTGCAGGCACTCAGCATGCTTCCAGGGGTGGGAAGCTCCGGGGGAATCTAGTGGGTCCTGCTGCTGCAGGCCCCTTCCTAGTGTCTACTGCACCCCTCTGATTGTCCAGCCCCTAGAGAGGCCCCATGCGGACGCATTAATGAGAAGTGAAGTGACTGATTTAGGGCTTGGCCTGGTTGGGTAGACATGCTTAGGCAGGCTAGCATCCCCAAAGTAGGCCAACTGAGAATCTTAAAAATTAAAAAAACTACAGAACTTATTTCCCCCCCATCCCCACCCCCTGTGGGCAAATAGAAGTATCTTGCCTTCTTTCATGTATAAACTGGTTGATATATATTCCTGTATCATAGGATCATAAAGATGGCTTCTATTTCCTCAGCGGTGAAAACTGCCTTTTTAGAGGCCTCCAAGCCAGAACTTAAAATTTAACTTCGGCTTTGGTGCCACCAAGTGGTTGGTTGTGAGATACCACTCTCGAAGAGAAAGCCGAATAAACACCGTGATAACAAGAAATCTGAGCTGAATAGGCAGAACCCAGAGGATTTTTAGGGCAGTGAAACTATTTTGGATGAGATTACAATAGTGGATTCATGTCATTATTTATTTGTTCAAACCTACAGAATGTACACCATCAAGAGTGAACCCTAACCTAAACTGTGACTCTAGGTGATAACGTATCAGTGTAGATTTATTGATTGTAACAGTGTGCCACTATGCTGGGGGATGTTGACAATGGGGGGGGGGGGCGGGGATGATGCATATATGGGGGTAGGGGGAGTATGGAAACATCTGTACTTTATGCTCACTTCTGCTGTGAACCTAAAACTGCTTAAAAAAGAAATAAAGCTTATTGCTCCAGCTGGATGGCTCATTTTATTGGAGTGTCGCCCTGTACAACCAATTGTTCTCTCTCTCTCTCTCTCTCTCTCTCTCTCTCTCTCTCTCTCTCTCTTTCTCTCTCTCCCTTCCATTCTTTCTAAAATCAACAAACATATCCTCAGGCAAGGATTTAAAAAAAGCTTATTAATTAAAAAATCTTTTATTCTACATATTTTCTCCCTTGAGCAACTGGTGTTGCAGGTAAGAGCAAGGTAAATAGAGACACCCTCCGAGAGGCTGGCTGGCTTCTTGGGAATGAATGAAAACCCCCTCATGAACCTCCCATATTCCAGAGCAGGGGTCCTCAAACTACGGCCCGCAGGCCACATGCAAATACAAATATTGTATTTGTTCCTGTTTTGTTTTTTTACTTCAAAATAAGATATGTGCAGTGTGCATAGGAATTTGTTCATAGTTTTTTTTAAACTATAGTCCGGCCCTCCAACGGTCTGAGGGACAGTGAAATGGCCCCCTGTTTAAAAAGTTTGAGGACCCCTTTTCCAGAGTCTGGGTCCTTCACTCTGTAAATCCCAGAAACCTTCTATTTTTTCAGTGTATCCAGAGTTGTTCAGTTTTCCAGGGTTATATCATGCTCACCAAATGTCAGAATGCCAGGGTATCACTATACAATTGGAAATGTAGCTGTAGCGGTGGACCAGAGCACGTTAGCTGAGCAGTTCATTTCCCGCCCAGCAGCACATTTATATGGGAAGACAAAGTATACTGAGTGGGTCATTTGGTGAAGTCTCAGTGGCATGATGAATGTGTGGTCAGGGGAGTGGGGAGCATAAGGTTGTTTTTTAAGTTGACTCTGACTTGACCACCGTAGGCCTGTATATAATTCAGATGATAACACTCACATGGCCGGGTGTACAGATCCTGGACAGTGCCGAGGACAGATTGACCTTATCTGCTTCTTTGGGCCCCTTTTTGGAAAGTCTATGCAGGACATCTTGCTTCTATTAATCCACTCTCCTCAAACGGGACACAGTGTAACTGGCAATATTAATAATGTAGACTCGCTGATGTAGCTCCGGTCTCCTGAGAATCTGGTCACCATAGCACCATCAGTATAGGTTTTTGCTTAGGGGATCTGCTCTACTTTACCTCATGATAATTTTTAGTTCTTTCATTCTCAGATAAAAACTTATGTATTTGGTGATTCTGCCCCTGAATGCAGATTAAAATTAATATGTAAGATCCTTAATCACTTTGGAGTAGATTCTCAACAGCAAAACAGTACTTGCTGACGATGGACATTATTCTAGGTTCTGAGTCAGTAAGAAGGCGTTTGTGCAGCGGACCTCACTGCCTGCTTGCATTTACCAGCCTTGTCCTGTGATTCCTCATTGGAGCTCAAGGTATCTCTGGTTCTTGGTGCAGCACCTCCCACCCCTTCCTCTGTCCTTGCCCCAAACTGCTGCCATGTAGGGTCCTCAGTCAAGGCGACTTGGAGAGTATTTGCAGAATTGATAAATTGGTGGCTCGTGGTTGGAATCTGATCCACAGATCTTATTTATTTATTTATAATTCTCACCTGAGCAGTGAGGATATTTTTTCCATTGATTTTTGGAGAGAGTGGAAGGGAGATGGGAGGGATATATGATATATATATACACACATATATATACATACATACACAAATACACACACACACACACACACACACACACACACACGGCCCAGTGCACAAAAATTTGTGCACTGGGGGGGTCCCACAGCCCGGCCTGTGCCCTCTTGCAGTCTGGACCCCTCGGAGGATGCCCACCTGCTGCTTAGCCCCCTCCCTGGGGAATTGGCCCAAGCTGCAGTCAGACATCCCTTCTGGCAGCCCAGCAGCCCTC